>NC_092328.1:48732424-48864924 GCF_036785885.1 Coffea arabica
TTCTTCCCGCACACCAGCTTGTTGATGAGGTTGCCGTTGTACTTCTTGGCATTCTCCGGAGTGGCTCCGGCCTCGTCGGTGTCCCCCTTGGAGGGCCAGCCGGTCTCGAAAATACCCTTTTGAAGAACGCAGCTTGCATGTAAATTTTTTTTTTTTTTAAGTAATTTGTTAAATAGCCTGCCTGAAACCCGCTTGCGGGTTTCCCCCTTATGTAAAATGACTAAAAGCTGCGTTTCTGTTCTATTTATATCAAACACATACTTTCAAACCCTCACCTGAAGGGTGAGGATGAGAGGGGAGGTTTGCTGGGCATCCTAGGGCCCTCCGATGGGCATGTGCAACTCAACGCAGCTTGCATGTAAAAAAAAAATTTTTTTTTTTTTAAGTAATTTGTTAAATAGCCTGAAACCCGCTTGCGGGTTTCCTATAGCGGAATCCTGAAGGAATTCAACTTTGCAAAGCATTCGTAGTTGGTGCGCCCATAATCTAAGCCGGCCCTTCTTCGCTGAGCACCAGACAAATTGTATGTGGTGCGTAATGATGAGTAAGGCTTTGGATATACTATATATTAGAACTATACATTATACAATGCCAAAGCAGCTATGGCACGCACCCCATTGATCTTCTTCCCAGCACTTTAACAAGCTTTTGAAGGAGATAACTCTGCATAATTCATCCCGATGATGAGGAGGCAAAGATGGAAATTCTTTAATTTTTTTACAAAGTTTCGAGGAAACTGGGGTTTATTATAATTGTTTACACTGGAATAAATACAGTAGGGGTGGCGGGATCGACGATCCCGGAGTTGGGCTGGAAAAGGACGAACTCCAGAGGGACCTGCTTGGGGTTGGCCTTGTAGGCGAAGTAGGGGTAGGCATTGATGAGGAAAGGGGAGCCGGTCTTGAGATGGAAGTTGAGGATGGCAGTCAAGCAGGGGGTGAGGTCCGGGTGGAACCTGCAGGCGAAGGGGAGGTAGGAGGTCTGGAGGACGGCGAGGGAGTGGGCAGTGGTGATGGAGACCTTGTCCTGGAGGTTGAGGGAGCAGAGGACGGAGTAGACGCTCTGCATAGCCCGGAGTAGACGCTCTGATGTGATAGATGAGAGGGAGGTGTCGTTGAAGGTGAAGACCATATAGAAATAAGATGAAAGTCAAAGGGAAATATGAAAAATATGGAAGTCCCTAAAATACCCCTTCTGGGTTCCTAGATCTGGAAGCCGATGGAAATTATGAGGTGGCGCCGCCGCTAAGTTCCTTGATTGGAATCGAAATATAAGTTTAGGGATTAAATTGGCTATAAATAATGTATAGGGACTAAATTGACGGAAAAAAAAAGTTTAGGGACTAAATTGGCGATTTTCCCTAATCTATTACATCTGGTGTGGACGACAGCGACACATGTTGTACTTACCCATGACCGCCAACCTTAGCTACATGTCCACCGGGCATTCCAACTCAAAGACCGTAAAGGGAACATGTTCGAATCTTGGGAGCCCCCTCCCAGCACTACCAGAAAAAAAAGGTTCATCCTCTTGTTCAAGACGGTGGACAAATTCACAATTCGTTTTCACACGTACGATTTCTCACTTCCACTTCCATGTATATATATATTCTTCTAAGTTCTAAGAAGTGGTAGCTGCTTCATTTCGCTCCTCTAGGCTCTATCTACATTATACTCTTATCTGCCAATTTCATTTCTACGGCTTAATTGAATAACCACCCTTCCCATCCTCCATCAACCCTAAAATAAATATGGGCAATCTGCTACTAACTAGCTAGCTAACTAGTGTATATTGTATATGGGGACACACTACTACTATGTACTCATGTTTTTCGATTTTTATTTATTTATCGATTTGAAGGATTGGATTCTTAAGTATATACATACAACTTTTTATCTTTTACCCTTTTTCCAACCAAGTCCTTCCTGTCCTTGTTAATTATGACCTGAACAGTTTCATAGCTTTCCTTCTTTTTTTTTTTCAAAAAAAAAAAAAAAGAAAGACTCTCGACCCGTTGGTATCGAATATCTCTATCACATGTTTGTTTAAAAAAAGGGAAAAAGTCCCCCCTCCCCCAAAAGAAAAAAAAAACAGTTAAAAATTACACTTGCAATGTTGACACAATAAAATGTGCTCCCAATTAGGGGTCAGCATTCGGTGCAAAATCAATATTTCAGTTCATTGAATTCGATTATTAAACTTGTAAAAATCTAAATCGCTTTCAATTTCAAATTGAATATATCTAAATTTATTTCACTTTCAAATGGCCAATTTCAAATTATCGATTATGAATTCGTACCGAATTTGCTCAACTCTACTTCCAGTACTAGCATATTGTTGTTGGAACGTAGAGGGAGATAGAGAGTTACGGTTGGTTTGACGCTGTACGGCTGTCCCTGCAGTTTGCACTGATATACACTAGTCATATCTATATTATATTAATATAATATATACTACTACTAGTCAGTAAGTAAAGTAGTAGTAAGTATTATTTTACTACCCACTACATGTCAATTCTTTCTTTCTCATGTTTCAATTATCCGTCTAAGCGAGGGACAAAGATTCTTCGCGGTTACTGTATAGCTACCAATATAATGTCCAGCTGCAGCAGCATCAGCATCAGCATCAGCATGCATGCTTTAAGATTTTATTAATTTTTTCTGCCTTGTCACAAACATGATGATATACTCCATCCGTCCGTCCGTCCATCCCGCAAACCACCAGCTGATGATGAGCTACCCCCTTCATTAGGATAGGATACAGCATACTCCATTAGTTAGTAGGAAAATCAAGGAATGCATGGGGCGGTTCTCCCTACTAGGGTTTATAGCTGAGAAAAAAAATGAAATGAAATGAGCTCCAGCCAGCCTGCAGCCTGCAGCCTTCAGCCTTCAGCCCTGGCTACTGCAAACTTTTAACATTATCCTATTATTGGTAGGCAGCAGCTTCAGCCTTCAGCGGTACTATTTATAACTACAATAAAGAAACCAGACCGTGTCTGTGTGTGGAACTTTACGGGGATGGATGGATGGATGGATGGATTCATTCATTCAATCACACAGCCAAACGTCCCGCGTGAATGGTTCAGTGGCGGCACCTCCCCGTGGTGAATCTCTAGGTCCCAGGTTCGAATTCCTGCGCTGCTGGATTCCTCTGCGCACTTACCGTGCTTGGGTCGGGTTGGGGCGCCAAAGCCCGGGCCACAGGGAATTAATCGGGCCCCGTAAGGATTGACCCGTACACCCCTGTGTCGACAAAAAAAAAAAAAAATCACACAGCCAAACAGATCGTTATAGTTATAGTTAGTGCGTAAATACTTAATTCGGATGCTAGCTATTCATTTTCCGCAGCTACAACATTCCTTCCTACCTCATTTTCAGGACTTAAAAAACTCCCAACGGTACGGTGATCTAGTGTTGTCTAGTCACCTTAATTCTACTGTCTACTGGAGTACTTATTGAGGAAGGATGATGCGCAGGCGAATCATCGTAACCACGAACCGCCTCCCGGCCGTACCGTTTTTGCCATCAAATCATGCGACGATCTCCTCTTGCAAAGTGCAGTCTTAGTCCTCTCCTCTGGGCATTACTCCGTAAATACTGCAAAGTCGAAGCCCCAATAATACTTTGGGCACATACCTGTCATTTATTAAAAAAAAAATAAAAAATAAAAAAATAAATGAATAGAATCAAAGCCAACACTCAACAGCCACAGCCAGCCATGAGGACTGCCATTCGGAGGGACACAATAATAATTCTACGCTCTAGTCTCTACCCTCTTACCAACTCCCCCATTCTCCTACCAGCGCGCGTATGTACACGCACGTTCATGCTTCCGAACATTCACCGTCTCTCTCTCTTACTTATTTGTACTTGTGTACAGTTATAGATACTAAATTCAGGAATCTCCCCATTGGTTTCGAACCTCCTATCTCTAGCATAAAAACAAAAGCAAGTTCATAAGTTTTTAAAGCTTTAGTGGTAGAGATTGCATATATATATATATATATATATATATATATAATCAAATGTAATGACTTTGCATGGTTTTCTCTCAATATAGAGATTATTGATCAAATTATAACCTGATTGTAGGGAGCATTTTTTTTCTTGACTAAAAAATTTTGGTCATAGATATGATCTTGTATGTTTATCTTTTAGCTGAAAGTTCAAGTGACATATAGTATATTTCTTTAAAGATAATTTGATATCTTATGCTTCAAATATGTTTATCTTTGAGAGATAATATGTATAGAGATATTTAACAGATCTGCAACTTGCCACTTTTATTTAAAATTTTTAAAGGATTAATGCCTAACTATTATAATGATAGCCTTAAGTTCACTATTTTTAGAATGCAACATCTTTATGAATTGATTACTAATAATCTCCCCCCTAAAGCCTAATAATTATTCCCCCAAACGTATATAATTAAGATCTGTTTAGAGTTTTCATCTGTATATATGATCAAAATAAGAATAGACAAATTAAATTTTTTTGACTAATACGTTTTTACTCGTGAAATACACTTTGAACTATATATGAACCACCATATCCGCTACTCCGTTTTCATCCAATTTCTTTGACAATTCATATTCGAAAACTAGATGTTTTGTAAGACAATTTTTAACTTTATATTGAATATCTTTTTCATTTGTGTATTTAATTTTAAAACTCTAAACAAGCAGGACGAGCATTAATACTAGTAAAAAATAATAATACGATACAAGTAACAAGTGAAAGGTGAGAAACTGTAAGTAGGAAGCATTTGATTTAAAATTTTCTACTTAAAAAAAAGAGAAGAAAACAACTGAATGGGAATTGTAAATGGTGGATGAGGTTTAGAGTAGTAGTAAGCAGTAAGCACAACATAACATTAAGCGCGTAAAGATTATGGGTGGCAAAGTGTAAAAAGGAAGAGTGGGGTGGGGGCTGCGGCGTATATAATTCGTGTCCGTATTATTACGAGACTTCCTTTTTTCTTTTGCTTTTCCCTTCCCTCCCATTTCCCTCTCTCTCTCTCTCTCTCCAATCTTTTTCCCTCCCTCTGGATCTCTGACCTAATTGTCTCTTCCCTTCATCAACACCACCACTAACCCTACCTCATCTTCACCACAACTTTTATCCAAAAACAAAACAGAAAATATCCTCCTCTTCCTCTTGAGGGATTTCCCATCTTCTGTTGATCTTGATCCCAGCACATAGATCCCTCTCTGCCCTTCGCATAAACTACTAGGGTATCATTCATTTGTCACATGCAGAGAGCTTGTTAATTGGGGTGCTAGCTGTTGGTCTACATAAACACAGATCGAAGAGCGGAAGAATTGTACTAGACTAGTAGAGGGAACTGAGCTCAGAAGTCAGAAGATGACTCCAGCTAACTTGGCAGGGCAGTTTGGCGACACCACTTATACGAAAGTGTTTGTTGGGGGATTAGCTTGGGAGACTCAGAAGGAAACCATGAAGAAGTACTTTGAACAGTTCGGTGAGATCTTGGAGGCTGTGGTCATTACTGATAAGACTACCGGAAGATCCAAGGGCTATGGATTTGTATGTATCTTCCTCCCCCTCCTGCAGCCCCCCTCTACTCTTAATACTAGTTCTATATATTTCTCATCTCTACGCACGTATCACATTTGATACTACCTACATTCACATCGTGATCTCTCTCTCTCTCTCTCTCTCTATATAGATATATATATATATATAAACTTATCGTAAGTTCCAAATTATGTTTGTCTTCATCAAACAACCGGACCCCATAACAGATCTAGCTAGCAAATTTCACATGTTGTTTACTCTTTTCTTTTCTTGTTTGTGGACGCTCTCAAACCTCGATCGGGAGGTCAAAGAAAGTTGTTTCCAAAAATTTATGTATATATAAATGTCAGGTAACCTTTCGCGAGCCAGACGCAGCCATGAGAGCTTGTGCTGATGCTGCTCCTGTGATTGACGGGAGGAGGGCCAACTGCAATCTTGCCTCCTTAGGTGTTCAAAGATCTAAGCCTTCCACCCCAAAGCAAGGTAGTACCATCTTTTTTTGGTTTTCAATTCATCTCTTTTTTGCTTTTTGGGTGTCCATAACATACTGTTTGAGGGTTAAGCAGCGGGAGGGATGGCAATTTGATTAATCTCAAAGATTGCATGTTGAGAAAGAAAGAAACGTACTCCTGATTTTTGTTTGGTTCCTTCTCCTCATATGCAATCAGCATCGCCATTTGGGGTGGGGTTCACTCTGGTCAGGCATCTCACATGTTGAAGGTTGTCAATAGTAGTATTTTTACTGTGGCATTAATTTGAAGCAAAGTACTCCATCCACATCTTGATACGCCATGAATATTCATTCAATCTCCCCATTGCAGCAGAATAAAGTGTTGTGTTCCTGATATATTCCTGAGTTGGAGGCGGGTGTCCCAACTAATTATAAGAACGCACCCAAATGAATTGGTTGGCGCTGGCCACCACACACATACATGTACAGCTCGACTTATATACGTAGTCCAGTACATTTTCATAATACTCACACAAGTACTGTATGTGCAAGCTAGGAAAGAAGGAATGATGAGTTTTTGTTTTTTCGAAAAGCAAGCATGGGTCATGACAGCTCATTCTGCTACCAGTACTGCTTTTGCTTTTGCCGACTAGTAAAAAATTTTTTTTTTTTGCTTTTTATTCTTTCTTTACTTTTGTTGGACCTCATCTCATCTCATCATGTGGAAGCGCCCTAAATCTTTGTCAAAATTTTACTTATTTTTCATTAATGATGCAGTCCTAAAGATTAAGGGCGCGCGGCATTGATTTACCCATAAAACAAACTTCCAGCCTCAAGGTTAACAATTATATATGCATAAGAGTTACCGCTATCACAATATTGAGTTTCTTAGCCTAGTAATGTGATACAACAACTTAATCTGTGGATGATCTACCTACCCATATACCATTTGTTGCCCTGATGACTCATCATGCATGCATTCATGCTCATTAATTATTAATCTGCTATATAAACCTAATTCCAAGCACTCGATCTATAAATGTAATCAATTTGATGATTGGCGGCTAGTAGGAGGTGGAGGAAGGAACTTTAGGGTAATGAGCGCATTCCAGGGGGCCGCTGGAGGAGGAGGAGGAGGAGGGGGATATCAAGGCGGGGTTGGCACAGCTTTCCCTTCGGCAACTTTCCCTCATTATGCCATACAACAAGGAATTCCTTATAATCTATACGGGTATGTTGTCATGTACTAGCGCTAGTATAATGCTTTTCTTGGATCTTACTCTCTCTCTCTCTCTCACACACACACACTCTCTCAGGTAGACAGAAAGATACGTCCGTAAGAATGAAGGAAAATGATGTTGTAGAATAGAAATCAAGGGAGTAATTGCATAGGTTCTCCTTTCTGCATGCCCAAAAATCATCATTCTGTTCTGTTTGCTCTCTCTCTCTCTCTGACACCAACACACACGCTAGTGCACTAGTCGCTGTAGATAGAGGTGGTGAAATGAATGAATGGGAATGTGGAAGCACAGCAGGACCATTTCCATACTTTTTCCCAGAACATGAATGATATCGAACCCATTTGCATGTTTTTGTCCTCTTTTAGGATTACGCTGCAGTTAAAACAGTAGCCAGCTTCACTGCTTCCTCCCTCCTTCCCACATTTCTTTATTTCCTTCTTTCTTTCTTTCATTTCGACAATTACCAGAAAAAAAAGTACTGTCACTATCACCATCATCATCATCCTCAGCAGCGAAGAGCTAGCTGGCGCATTTGCTATTTTATGCATTGCTTCGCTTTCTCCTCCTTTTTCACATCATTCATACTTCTCTTCTACTATTACTACTACTGCAATGCAAGCAACCACGTCTCCAACTGCTACCTGAATCTTTTTTGTTTTCTTTGTTTCTTTACATGCTATATTTCAGGTACTCTCCATACTCAGCAGATTACACATATCCAACGGTAATTAAAAACAAACTTCTCTCCTTTTTCATTCTGATCTTTCTCTTTTATTTTGGAAGCGATGACACGACTTTTTCTTTAAAACGATTAAACAAAAAGACATAATATATACTTTGTTTAAACAAAAAGACATAATATATATGTTTAAATCGAGCTTCTCAAAGCTTATTGCTCCTCCAAAAGGTTAAGGTAAAAAGAAACAAGTTATCATGACACCTTAAATAAATATTCATTCATGGTGCCGCATCGAGTACTGTCTCTCTATCTATTACGTACGTACAATCATTATCCAAATTTGAAGCTTGTCGGCAGTCCCATCCATCCATATGTTTTTATTAATTTTAAAATTGGAATTGGGCTGTGAATTCGTAGCTACTGAATGGAATGGAATGGAATGATTTTGTACAACAGTCAGTCAACAAGATGTGCCGTCGAAATTTGACGTTGACTCTCATTGTTCAATCGTTAAGTTTTTTTTTTTTTTAGAACCAACCTTCTCTAATAATATATTAAGTGAAGGATTCCAAAGGCCAAAAAAAATTAGCAAAAAAAAAAAAAAAACCAGCAAAAGCTGGGGGGTTTATTAAGCTTAATCTGTCTCCAACTCCCTCTCATATGAATTGCGATGTGAGATGGAATGCCGCCGTTTAACCCTTTGACCAAAAAAAAGTTACTACATCTACTTTTCTGTTTTGACCAACAATCTGAGTCGTCAACAATTTCATCCTTTTCTTTTTGTCGCTTTTGCCAAATACTAAACTGAATAAGAGGAATCTTCACTACAAGCAATAATATTGTCTAATTCAAAATTCCTTTTATGCAAACATACCCCTACGGAATCTTCTTCACATTATTCAGGTAATGCCCATATAGCTAGAAATAATAATGTAGTGGCTACTTGGAATTCCCTTTGTTAATTAAAATGTGTAAAATCAGTAGTTAGTGTTTTGATTTACTACTACTAGTTTTGACGTCGTTACAACTTTTTCTTTTTTTCTCTTGGGTCTGTGGGTCGATTCCAGAGTTACTACAGCATATACGGTGGGACAACAACTGCTCAATATCCAGTATATGGAACTGGAGCTGCTGGGGGGATGTCCATGATAACCGGAGGAGGAGGAGCAGCAGCAGCAGCCGCCGCCGCTGCAGCCGCCTTCTACCCATATCTGAATTTCGCGGATGGCAGCGGGGCAGGAGCTACCGCTGCCGCCTACACTTCCAGCCACGGCTATGCAGGCGTTCAATACCCCAATCATCATCTCTTCCAGTACTCTGCCGCCCTTAATTCCGCTGCTGGAGCTTATACCCAACACTATGGTGCTGCTGCGGGTACCCCCATCTCCCTTGCGCCCCCCACCCCGCCACTGCAATCAGGTTTGTACGTTGCACTTAACACCCGGATTCATTTCCCCCGTGGCTTTGATTGGTTAGCACCTTTATACTACTATCATTTTTAGTTTCAGGTTACAATAGCTAGCAGCTTTGCTTTCCTTGATAAATAGGTTAACATAACATTTCTTGGGCTCCAACTGCTAATCTTCTTTGATTTAACATAACAGGGTATCAAAAGTCCACGCTATAATCGAGTTTCCCTTATGTTCATCACAATCATGTGAAATTATATTGGAGAAATTGACGGCTCTATTATTAAAATGAGACAAATAATAGATCAAACGACTAGCAGCATGCTGGCGACTTCCGCTTTGTTGAATTGTCAAGAGGTTTTGATGTGTGGGTTTGTTGGACGGTAGCATTCACACTGTCGGAAGTGGGCTGGTAGTTGAGACGTTGTCACAGAGAGTCAGTGACCATTCACCTTTGCATCCGTTTCAATAGAAAAACCATACAACTACTAACAGTGAAGCTTTTTCCTAAACAGTATATCACAATGATCCTGATAACACTACATGTGGCATCAAATATGTCTTCAGCCTCATCAATTGTCATTACTTAATTAAATTTAAAGATCAATTCCCTTTTTCAAATCAACGTGAATTAAGCAACTTATAATTCGTCCCCTTCAACTGTTTGTTTGGTTTCTAAAGGCTACCATTAGAGAAAAGAACAGACAGAAAACAAGGGATAAAACATACATGATATGGACAAGAACTTGTTCGCTATGCTTCATTTGGTCAGCCAAGAAACATGACATGCTGGGATAGGAGACAGCAGAGAAGTGTTTAATTTCCTGTCATACATACATACTTGGTTATAATTAACTGTTAATTATCTTCTTAAACGTTATCAGACTATTCTGGAATCATGGGATACTAATATCCTTGACAGTTTGTTTTGCTGTGCCGCAGGCGTGACCATGGCTCTGCATGCAACGATCCCTCATCGTTAAACAGAACAATCAGTCTAATGGTCCTAAATAGACGAATTCCAAGCTGCTCCTGCTTTATACTCCCATCAGAAGCTACCTCTGGCCTAACCATGGTTCTTTATCCTCTTGCTCTGCCTTCCTCCTATCCCTCATATGTGGAAGACCCTATTTGTAATCCCATCAAGTGGATGAATTGGGGTCTTGCCAAATGCATTTTGAGTAACCCCCCATAGGGGTCACCACATCAAAATGTGGAGATCGGGAAATGTGTTCTGATCTCCCGCCCTTTGCTTCTCTTGGCAGGAAAGGATCCTACTGGAGAAAGAAAGCAATTGCATTGCATGCATGCATGTGCATTGTCATCATCATATTCGTCACCAAACCAACTCGAGCCATTTGAAGAGCTTAGTTGTTGGGCGTTGGTCATCATCATATGTTCAAAAACTTGGCCAGGGACAGGCTGAGTAAAAAGCTATTTTGAAATTAGCCCAAAAGGCAATTCAAATGGATCCTTTTAATGTTTAGTAGATTTTTTTTTTTTTTTTGGTTGTAATGATCAGGTATTAATGTTAATAATCTTGTAATGGATTAGGCAATAGCTAAGACCCTTGTCAGTGTTTGCCATTAATGCAGGCTTATCTACAGAGTGGTAGTTAGTATCATTAGGACTCTAAGGGATGATAGATTTCCTTTGAGTTTTTGTTAATGTCAACTAGTCTTAATCTTTTAAAACTGTGACTAGTCATGTTTATTTTCAAAATTTCACCTTTTTTCTTTTTACCATTTTGAAATTTCTTGTTCCAACAATCACAAAAGCCGTGTCTCGTTAAAATAAGCAGACAATCATGCTGTCCTTAGGGTGAGGGTGAGTGGTTGTCGGTAGATGTTGATGTTTTCCTTGAGTTGGTAAACTCATTGTGGCTGAACGTTTGGAAGTTCTAGCCTTCTTTCTTGTAGTAAGCTATACATAGGATGGATAAAGTTTTAGGTAACTCTCTTTTTTGTAATTTTTCACTGGGTAGATTTTACATTGCATCAACCTTTGAAGAACTCCAGTACTGAATGGAACAGTGCGTGGAGTTCAAATGCATCAGGAAGTTACCCATCGGGAGGTTTTTGTGTCCCTTTGGGTTCTTCTTTTCTGACACAACAACCATGGTTAGAACTCAGGTCGTCATCTCTCTTCTACTACTCCTAAGTTCTGCTCCTCGTCGCCATCTCTCTCTCTCTCTCTCTCTCTCTCTCTCTCATAATTTGAGCTGGAACTTGCTATTGTCTGTTATGGATAAGCCTATGGTTTGTAATATACTAGTAACTAGGAAGACTGCTGCTTTTCATCGATGTCGATTGAGAACAGTTACTTAACTCGCTACTTTAATTTGTTTATGCAAATCAAACGCTACTCTGCCTACATTATTTATTTTTTCTGTAATACGTATTTCCTTTTTCTTTTGGTTTTCTTTTTCTTCCTGCAATGCTCCTTGGTTGTCATCCGCGAATTATGGTGCGCAGGGATGTCCTTCATCCGGTAATATTCTAGTAGATGACAAGCCCTGAGGACTTGCAGGGTTAGAGTGTGAAAGAGGCTAATCAAATCAAGCACCTAACGATGAAACTTGTTTGATTGTTCTATTGAGCTTGAAATACTTATTCTCTCTCTCTCTCTCTCTCACGTACATACACACACACTAATCTATCAAGAAAGAGAGTCTAGCAAGAAAAGAGTAGCCTCATTTTCCTTTGAATATTCATGGGGTATACAATATAATGCTTGCATCTCATTATTTTTGAAAATATAAATACCTCATAGAAGTCAAGGCCTACAAGAGTACAAAAGTGAAAAAGATGGTAAAGGTTTTAACAATATCAACTACACAAAGGTATGATAAACAAATAGAACTCAAAGCAATAAAGCATATTGCATGTCAAAGAAATATTAAGTATGCTAAAGAATTAAGTTATAACAGTATCATAAACATAATTATATTGAATCAAAATTCATTGTACGTTGTATGCACAAAAAGAAAAAATAACTTTTTAAATTAAGGTTTTAGAATAAGAAAAAAGCATGTTGAAGCAAAAGAATTAGCATATAAAAAAAGATTAAGGTCAAAACAAAGCTAGTAAATCATAAAAATAATAGATCAATTAGTGTAAGGTAAAGAGATATAGAAGAAGAAGACGGGAATTATAGAGGACGAGAGTGAGAGAGTCTAGCAGAAAAAACTTAATTAGAGAGAGAAAAGAGGAGTAATTAGTGTGTGATGGATAAAAGAGAAATCAATAAGAAGATACGGATTTGACTGATTGATAATAATTTTAATGTTTGAGTAAAGAGAAAATCAAATAAATAGTCATTGACATATTGATTTTCTATCTTATATATCCCTCTATATACTAATGATATCTCTCATGTATTGGTTTATACCTTTAATGTCCCTCATATATGAAATGATTCTTGATCCCTCAGAAATGAAAAATGCACATTTTTAGTCCCTCAACTCATTCTTACTCGAAAAAATCAGGTGCACCTCATGCCCCAGAAACTTCAGAGGTAAAATCAGAAGATTGCAGGGAAAAACGAAAAAACTTCTCTTATATTGCAGAGAAAAAGAATGTGGTAGCCAGCATGGCTGTCTTCGACTGCGATACTCGTAGTATTGCCGTCTGCTCCACCACCACTATTCATCACAATATTTCACTGAAATTCAACTCTCCTCTCCACTCAATTTTTCATGTAGAATTTGATTTCGACATTAGTTTTTATAAAAAAAAAATGAATAAAAGTGGTGATTTTTTTTTTTTTAAAAAAAAAAAGCTAGGTGGAAGCTATAACAGCTAATAACGGAAAAAACATCCCGCTGTTTTTTTCCATTAGCTGTATGATCTTAGAAAAAAAAAACATAATACAAATATCAAAATCAGATTTAGTGTCTTTTCTATTTTCACCCACACTGGTTCAATTTTTTTCCGCAAAAACTAATATCAAAATTAGATTCTACGCTGAAGTTAAATTTTGTGAAATTTTATAATTGAAAGTAGTGGCAATTGACGATGAGACCACCAGCATGGTGACCAAAGGCACCCATGGCTGCTGCCATATTCTTAGCTAGGAAATTAGGATGAACAAAAATGAAATGTGAGAGATATTTTTCCTTTTCTCCCTATGATCTTCCAATTTTGCCAATAAAATTTGTGAGGTAGGAGTTGCACGTGATTTTTTTCTAATAAGAATATAAGTAGAAATGAGTCGAGGGACTAAAAATATGCGTTTTTTTATTTGTGAGGGATGAAAAATCATCATTTCATATGTGAAGGATGTAAAAGGTACAAAGTCAATATGTGAAGGACAATTTGTATCATTTTCGCTTGAGTAAAAAATAATTTTGTCAAAAACATTGTTGCTCTAGCATTATTGTCTACCAATTTTATTTCTGCTTTTTTTTTTTTTTTTTTTTTTTTACGGTTGCAAGTGAAAGTTGTAAGAGAATAATGCTTGGATGTTTTATTCATAACTGTAAGGAATATAAG
Organism: Coffea arabica; assembly: GCF_036785885.1. Lineage (NCBI taxonomy): Eukaryota > Viridiplantae > Streptophyta > Magnoliopsida > Gentianales > Rubiaceae > Coffea > Coffea arabica. The sequence continues at coordinate 48,746,238 of NC_092328.1, forward strand.
GTTATGGTACAAACCTGCGCAATTGAATAATTGTGTAAACCAGATGACCTTGTGGAGAAGATCTTGATTCAATTGCACTTTGGTAGCATGGCCGTAGTTACAGGGCTATTCTTTCCTGGTCAAGTAGCAATTGTTTAAATTGAATACTCAATAATTTTTACGAGGGATTTGCTAACATAGTCGTCCCTTTTCGCCCTACTATTTATCAAGAGATAATATAGAACAATCTTACTTAATTTTAATGAAATTTTTTCAAAGAAGGAAGATGATAGAATCTATCTTAATCCGTGTCCGCATCTATTTGCTTAGCAAAGGGGAAATAAATAAAGCATATGAGTTTGATCATTAATGATGCTGGGCATTCCAAGTACACACTAACATGCAGATTTTAAGCCCAAAGAGGTCGCGATACACGGACTTGTCTGACAGAGTTCTTCGTATCTCTCTGGTTATTTTCAACTCCATATCTTCTCACCAGGAATATCGCTTTACATTTTTAATAAACATGAACTACTAATACGTTCTATCAATTGCGTTGCTTCTGTTGCAAAGGGTTTGGGGTGGCAGAGAGCAATCATAATGGCGGGGATTTTCTGGATCTTGAGACATAATTGATAGATGGTCCAACAAAAAATACATGCGTATATATATATAGAATTAATCTTCTACACACTGACAGTGTATACACTCTCACCGTTAGATATATGATACATAATTCGAAATAATCCCAAAACCAAAATTCTCTTTTGAAGATCAAATGCCTTAAATTCATGATTCACCTATCCTGTTGGAAGGGGGTATGAACCGTGTATCAATGCATTCGGAGGCAAAGAATTCTATGCACCAACTGTAACTTTCGAAGGTAAAACTTACAAAGTGACGTGTACACTACTGGTAAGTTAACTCAGAAAGTCCTTGAATACTTTTTGATTTCATACATTATTGATGGTATGGAAACAAGATCTTTGTTTAGTGCAGATCCACCAGGAATCTCTTTTATGCAATCCAAAAGTCTAGTGTAGTAGAGAAGCAGCTGAGTCAAAGCAGCTCTCAATATCTCCATGCCGCAGAGGAAGTTGCTGAATGATTTGATGACATCGGTATGCATCAATTCTATCGCAGCTTTCCATCTACTTGCAAAGTCCTTCACAAGAGGCTCGATTTCAGCTACAGATATAGGCTTCTCTGACACAGCTTTTGAGTCCTCAGCTGACAGTAAATTTCACATAAGCATATTAGGAACCTTGAACAACTTATAGTTGATCTATAAGACATAATAGTCATACTTACAGGCTCTGGTCTTCACAAACTTGATGAGGTCACTGAAATGCTCCAAGAGTAACTCTTCCTGCAAACAAAAATGACAGGGTGTCCTATTACCAAAGAGAACAAGCTGTAGCTGAGATTAACTCAAAAACTTCAGTTCAACTTCCAACAATTTCTGAGAGGCAGATTCCTTCAAAAGCAATAAGGAGTTTTAACTGTCTAGTTGAAATGCAAAATACGCAAAACTATTTCATCTTCCTTTGGAATTCTAATAAATCAAGGGATGGGAAGAAACGCTATTTTATAAACTACTATCCGTTGTCTTAATTACCAGAAAGAACAAGCTATAATCTAAATTAACTCAAAAGCTTCAGTTTAACTTCCGATGGCCCAAAAATTTCTGAAAGAGATATTCCTGCCAGGAATCCAATCACCTAGTTGAAAAGCAAAATATGTAAACTTTTATATCTTTATTAGATCGTTCCACTACATCAAGGGATAGGGAACAATTTAGTTTGATGTTAAACAAGATCAATATATAAAATAACACAATATCTATGAATAACTATGCAACCATCTTAAAAGCTGGAATTGCAGAACAAGAGCAAAGATTACATTTAGCACCACAACTTAAAAGACTATAAAAGTAACATTCCACCAGATTTTTACCTTGCTATATTTTTAAAAGACAGATCTCTAAAGAAAAACTTATCAAGTATAGTGCTTCCAAAATGCTTCCATTTAGATCCAAGAGCAGAGAGAAAAGAAAGGACCGTATCCTGAAAGTCAAAAACGCATGCATTGAATCCATTAGTCATATGCTCACCACAAAAACAGCAGTATTGTTCTTCAGCAGATCTTCAAAGTACAATTGGATTTTCCCACCCTCTGGCCCAGCTTCCTGATACATGTAAAAATCATGTTTCAGAGCTCACAATCTCATGATTCAACCCATTTAAAAAAAGATTTAGACCATGACTACTCATCTAACAGTTTCCACAGTAGACAAAAGTAGCTGATTGTGATTAAAATCAGAGTAAGATCACAGTTTCATACACAACCAACTAGACATTATTTGGTTATAAAGTTATATAATGTAACTATACCTTCAGTACAGAAATTGTCATGTCATAGTTGTTAATCAGGAATACAGTCTGCAACTTTGCTTTTGAGAATGTTTTTGACAGTTTGATAAGCAAGTCATCAACAGCCATTCTCAGTCTTTCCAGGTTAAGTTCAAGCTGGAAAATCACATCAAGCGAGATTAGCAATTAACGTGAATGCCAGTTCCAATTCAAATACAGAGAACCTTCCAGCATATTATACCTGCCCATCTCCATATTCCACATTTAGGTGGATCAGTGAAGCCGTGAACTCTGCATAGCGCCTCATGACATAATGAGGGTGAACATCATCTTCCCACAAACTTCTGACATTGGCATTTCGCAGGCTGTTGAGGTGCATGTCAAACACCATCTTGAAACGAGGCCATAAAGCAATATTGACCTGCTCGTATTCATTCCAGTAAGCTTCAATAGTATGTATGCCACACAATGAATCAATGATGACCCAAGGACGTTGTTTTCAAACTTTCGAATCTAATTTGCAACATCACAGAAAAGCCCTTTTTTGGGCATTAATCCTCACTGAGCCGTCAGTCACCTTAGATCCATAGCTCACCATCAATCAAACTGCGGCACTGGTGGGTAAACTCGCAGTTTCAAAACATCCTTAAATCTATATGGTTTGGCTACTATATTTTCCTCAGCACATTTCATTACCAAGGTCAGCTTGATTTCTTTGGAAATGTGTTAATACTGGATAGTTGCAACAAAACTTTCCATTAGACTAGGCGAGAAAAACGATAGCACACCCAATTATAGCTGTTTTTAACATAGTAAATTGTTGCACTAGAATTTAGTTTTCCAATCACACATAAAGCTTTTTTAGAATCTGAATCATAGTTATAATCAGAGATCTGGGTTATACTAACTGCAGTGAAATAAGGAGAGAATTATCCAACACCGCTGATACAATTTCTTTCTCTTTTTAAGTGGACAATACGATTCTCAACCGTGCTGTGAAAAGAGAACATACAACTGACTATCTTATAACCATCAGTAATTTGCTTTTTCATTTCAGACTAAATTTCTATTGCTGGTGATTCATGCAATAGGCTTACTTTTGCAGTATCCTAAGTCATATTGCTTAGTGGAAAGGTTCTTTTACGACAGTCCCATCTAGAAAAAAAAATAAAACCATTCTGAGTTCATTCCTAGGAAAAAAAATTTATATAACAGAAACTATCTTGGGATTTACACATAACACCAACTTCTTACAATAGAAGAAGAAAAGAAAGCTTCATGACATTTAGCAATGACAAAAGTTGATAAAGATGATACATGAAACTATCTTGGGATTTACCTTATCCAAGTAAGAATCGAGACATGGTATTCGGCGGCGTGACATTATGAGCTGACGAAAAGATAAAAGAAGCTTACTGTAAGAATCACAACAACTTTGTCAAACTAATCAAACTCATTCTACTCTTAGTAAACTTGAAGTTTTTCTGAATGCAAAACACATTTAAACAATATCAGCAAAATATAGTCAAAATGCAATTCAACTATGAAGCTTCAGTGCAATTACAAATCCTTTTTTCCCCTTGTTCAAAAACTTCGTGTTATCAGGTATTAATGAGATTTGTACAACCCGTTTCATTTGCAATTACAGGCACACAAATCACAACTGAAAAGTCGAAAGGAGTAAACATTTACTCTTAATAATAAAAAAAAAGCTAATATAAGACGAAGGAAAACTGCTCAAAAAACTCCTATCCATATTAGAGGAGGAAGCAGTACATAATCTGGTGCAAAAATAAAATTCAGAGTCAACTAATAAGGAATAAAAATTCCATCCAAAATTTCAGTAATTATATTTACAGAGCTCAAACAAAAAGGATTCTAACCATTAGCTTGATATTGTAAAAATATTCTCAAATGATAGTGGTTCTCCAATACTTGTGGAAATATATAAATCATTTCCAGAAGGCCTTCTAGTTTTGAAAGTTGATGGTGCTCTTTTATAGGAGATCTACAATTTTCCTCACTTACCAAAGCCTGAATTTCTCTAAAGAGTCCCATACTCGATGGTTGTAACTGCAAATGGCTGCAAATATACAAACCAAAAACTATGAAAAAGCTAAAGTACTAGACATGATGAACCTTGAGCACTTCTAGACATTTGAGCCTTTAACATTTTGAGAATTATTGAGATAATTTGCCAGGCTCCTTGTTTTAACTTGACCCATGGTTGCTAACATTAATTGTAGCATATGCCAAACTTAACCATAGAAGTAAAATTCTTACATGTCATACAGAAAACGATGCTAAAAACTTATATAGTGTAATTCTCTAAACTAAAAATTTTAATTATTATAAGCCATAATCTAATGTCCTTTTCAAACCTGAAGTGCAAAATAGGTAAAGAGTGCCCCGTACAAGATGTCACTATGTGTTATTGACATAGCTGAGTAGAGTAGGCTGCAATCTTAAAGTTTTCAAACTGTGTTTCTCCACTGCATTGAAACATAGTTTGCAATAGGAGCTGTGGGAAAAACAAATTTCAAGTACGTTGATTTTGTCATTCTATGACCTTAATTGCAGATCCAACTACTTTCACAAAGTTGATTTAACATGTACTCCCATGATTCTGCTTGTTTTTCTCGCTTTAGGTTTGAGCATGATTTTCAGAAATTCAATTTTATGGGTTTGCACACCAAAGTTACTCTTGTAATTGACGTGAGAGAGGATAGAAAGCCAAAAAGTTCATCATTTAAGTGTTTAGTAATGGTGGAATTGGAATGTCTAATAGCAGCAACCAAGTTATTCTGTCAAAAATTAAAGAATGATATAACATGTAGCTTAAGAAAATGTCATGATACGAAATGAACTTGTGTTGATCTTGATATTCTACAATTTTGTTTTTTTTTTCCTGCCCCGCCAACTGACAAGGTATTTAAACATAAAGTACCTTGAACTTCGAACAATTTGATTTCGTGAGCAGAACTATCAACATGTATCCCTTCACTATCAACATGTATCCCTTCACATAAGGTCACATATTTCTTCATATTTGATAATTTTCCATGTTAAAGCATTATTATTGCCATAGTTGACCCTAGTAATTTGGCACTTGACAAACAATTTTTCAGACGGGCATTGCCTAATTGAAGCATTTATTGTGAGAAAATTTCAACTAGATACAAGTTTGTAAAAATAACTTTTGCATTACAGGTGATCAATAAAGGATAAATAGTAAATCAAGAGGAAGAAGAAAAAAAGAAACAAGATAAAGCTAAACCTCAAAAACACAAAAATGTTTTTCTATACCTGTTGGATACTTATTGCAAAGGGAATAATAAAGTATAACTTGGAAATCAGGAGAATCGTGTACGGATAAATGTTAACTGTAGGGTCGAACCAATATTTCTAACAAACTGTAGTGTTTCTAAAGGAAAACAAACTTTTGGGAAAAACTTGCTTTTGACAGAAAAAGATATATGCCAAATTAGTTGATTTAAAAATAAGAAAATACGTTTACCTACTAATATGAAACACAAAAACAAAAAAAAAAACTACTTTGTCTCAATTGATATTGCAGTGAGGCAGGGAAAAATCAAGCAATAAATGGCTGCTTGGAACAAAATTGGTTCCATGTTAACATTATCAAGGAAACAAAAGAAGGAAAACAACTTTAAATAAAAAGGCAATTAATTATGCTCAGTCAAATTCATAGTTTTAGATCAACTGAGATAACAATCGCAATGTCCCAAGATTTCCAAGGGTACATCCTTCATCAATGAAGAGTTGTTTATACTTCCTCTAATTAGTTTATCTAACTTTGTCAACCTATATATATTCTCTATAGTCATTCGTCCGAGTTCTACCATAAAGTGCACAACATATCCTTTCTAGTAAACATCAAATGGCCGCACTGGATTTGCTAACATATTATTGATCAGTCCCCAAACTCTTAAAAATCAGAGACAATCAGAAACAGGAAACTGAAGCAACATGAAGATAAACAATGAATCATAACCATCTAGAAAAAAATAGATCAGATACTTAATCCAACTACAGGCAACTAAAATTCCCTCAACAGAATATAGATAATTTAAGAAAATTTCCAATCAAAACAATAACTCAAAACAAGAATTTTGCCATAATAGACACCTCTTAGATCCAAAAGAAAATGAAAATCATATGAAAAAGCTAACCTTGCAAACTGAACTTAGGACAGGCAAATGCAATTCTTTTTCAGCATGACTAAACGATTACCTAATCTGGTGCCATAAGAAATTGACAATCATGACGTAAACACAAATCCATATTCAAAAAGAAAATTGACAATCATGACATAAGCGCCATAAGACCAAAAAGACAGCTCAACATAGATGTCCTATGAACAAGAATGTATTGTGATCACTAAAAGTGGAAAAAAGAGTCAGTTACATAGTGAGTTGGTCAGACATCAATTGCAGATTCTACAATGCACACCATTAAAGATACAAGAATAACAACACATAGCAGACATGATTATAGCGCTAGTTTCAAAAGACAAGGTTCGTAGAGCCTTTTCACTTCAATCTAGACAAACTGGGTAGGTAACAAACTCTGTTTCATGCATATTACCAAGAAAGAGAGGAGATTAGAGAGTAATGCACTAATTCCACAATGTACTAACAAAGTTAACATAACATTGGAGTTATCGATGGGAATGTTATAGCATATAAAACATCCAATGAAATACTTAAATAAATGGTATCCTTGTTTCAAGATTACACGGTTTTCCAAAAGCTTTCAAAGTTCTCTATTCCAGATTCTACACATTGAATGACCATCTAAGTTCTGATATATTATGTCAATTGGAAGGGAAAGAAGAACATAAAGCCAGTCACATCAAATGAGTTACAAGAAGTTAGAAGTTGTGCATTACCTGGTGCTGGTGTATGATGCGGATCATAAGCATCGAGCCAATAGCATCAAAACAATTTGGCAGGATCGAGTTGAAGTGTTCATCAATTACAGCAAAGGGACCTACAGTTTCAATATGACCCATTTCATACCATAAGAATCCGAATACTTGCTAAATTAACACCAAGACTGAAAAAAAAAAAAAAAAAGCATGACCAAATGGCCGGTATTCAAAAATGAATTCAGCAGTTCTAAATTCACTAACAAACTACCATGTTTCTATTGCTATTCAACAAGTTTTTAAATCTCCTAAGAGGTGATCAATATAAGAGAATAATACATTCTTATCAGGGAATGAGCTACCAAAAGTAATACATTCTCATTAGCAGCAACTGTGAAGTTAGATGATCAAATTGGAAGTCATCAAATAACTGCTATAATGAAGTCCTAAAATATTCATCCCCATAGAATAGTGAATAAACAATGTACCTGCAAATATATCATTAAAAATGGATTCTTCTCCAAAGAAATCATCACAGAAAAGGTACCTGAAAGAGGGAAAAAACAAAAACATAAGAAACATTCAATTGAAGGAAAGTATCACCTTATATTCCATAAAGAATATCAGAGAGAAAAATATGTAGTACTCAGAGGTTGCAGTATCCATAAGCAGTTTGTGCAAGCTCCTGAAAAGGACTTCATAAGGATACTTTTTGGAGCTAGCTTCAGCTATATGAGGTATCAATGCAGGTTCATCTATTTCCTGTAAAATAGGTAACCTATGAATAAAGTCTTTCCAGTAAAATAGGTACCTATGAATAAATTCTTTTGGAGGTTAGTCCACAATAGTTTCCTACAGCAAGATAGTGAAATGGAAATTTTGTTCATAACTCTATTTTGATTAGTGATTCATTGTACTATAAAAAATTTTATTATCTAGATTTTCCTTCAACCAATTAGTCTTCTTTAGTTCATAGATTTCAACCTTGACGTTTCAATAGCCTGTTTGATACCTATCAGTTCTCAGCTCAGACCAATTGAGAAATTAAGTTTCAACGTGCTTTAAAACAATTTGATTTCGAATCAAAAAATTCAATTCACATGAATTCCATGCGAAACATTAACAAAATCCATAACATATGGTGTTCAGAAGGTGGGCAGGGGGAGAACTTAAAATGAAGATGCTACATTTCTATTTCTAGATGACATATAGAGAACAACCCCAAAAATTCACCAAACAAACAAAATGATCAACACAACCATTGAAAATAGTAAAAACACTTGGAACTAAAGGTAATAAAAATAGTCCAGGTGACCACAGTGTCAAACCTTGAGAATGTTTATCCTCTCTCCTAAAGCAAAAACAGCGGATCGATTCTTCAGGGGTTCCCTTCCTCTGGAGAACAGACTACTGCTTCTTGCCTCAACACCAATTAGGTCACTCGATGTTGCTATATCCAGCTGTAATTTCTCCAGTGCTTGAATATAAGCCCGGAAATGTGCACTTAGAACCTTCAAAAGAAGAAAGTAGAATATGAAGAATTAAATAAGTGGCATTTGTTTGGAACTTAAGGGTGCAGTCCCAATATATTATTTGAACAAACAACTACTAATGAAAGTACAAATACATAAAAAATGATGGCAAACAAGTAGCAGCAAGATGAAAGATGGAATGCACATTTAGCTTAGAATCAAAGATAAAAGAATGGTAAGTATTGATGATGAAATGTAACATCAGCTTTGGCGAGGCAGTAGGTATATAGTACAGCTGCCCAAAATATAAAACTCATCTATACTGATTGACACAGAACTAGGCTAACCCCATATGCAGTTTCTCTACTTCCATGTTTTCATGATGGTGAAGAATATAAGACAGACCACAATTGAGTAGCTTGATTCACGTTTTAGCCCAAGCCAGACCTAGCAAATAATCAAAAGGTTGAGCCTTATGAATTAAATCTGTTGGTAAAGGATCAAGGACATTTCTTCGATGTGAAATTCTAAAAGTTTTGACATTTTAAAACCCCTTCCTTTGCTGCCAGAGGGTGGGGGAGATTTGGTTGTTGATATAGTGTCAAGCAAATTAGGCGTATCCAACCTTCCACACATGATACAACCTGATATAAGGCAAAACTAAAAATTCAAGCATGTCACTATTGTGGATAATATAGCACTAAATTCAACAAAAGGGCAGAGGGCAACCACTAGATTATCTGTCAGCAAGCCCATCTACCACTTCAAGCAGCCATGTAGATTCGTAAGCTCGTTCTATAGACATGGTGAACCTAAATAATATAAAACAATCGAACATCAAATGAATTAAAGCTTAATGCTAACAATGACAAGCAACACCTCTGCTTCACTATAAGATTTGATAAAGTGGATCTTGTCTTCAATGGTGCAATTTGCCCCTTCTTGGTCAAACAATAGGCTTGCGAAATCCAACAAATGCAGTACCGAACTTCAAGCCAGAGTGGTACATAATTCCCATTCCAAACTACAATGACAATCATTTTGATGGTATTTGCGCCACTGGATTAACTGATTAACCACAGGGACATCACCTTTCCACATGGATTACCAGGTTATGAAAGTACCATAAAGTCAAAGAGGTAAACAGCGAATATTTAACATAGCTTGTCTCTTTTGTTATATGTTACCAAAGTAGTAATACCAAATAAGTTTGAGTAACATAGTAGTAGTACTTGTACAGATAACTTTTGCAGCACTTTAACAAAAAAGAGATGGACCCCATGGTACACTAATGCTGAGAAGAAAAGGCAAAAAGCATTGAAGAACTTCAGTTTAGATCTTCCCCTTTATCACAAAAACCAAAACCAGCTATCTCTTACAGTCCACAGGAAACCATAGGTTTCACACAACAAATCCCCTAGCTGTCTGCCATACTGCAAAGACATTGCATAACTAGCATGTATTACAGCTCAACTAGGTATCAAGTCACCACTTGCATTTCCTGCTCAACAGAAGGAGAAACTCTGCAATAAAAGGAATTCCAAGTCTGGTGGGAGCTTTTGTCCTTGAGACGTTCTATCATGCACCTAGCATAACAGGTCCAACATCAGGAAATGTGTTTGACATGGTTCTGTACTTTTAGCTAATGATTCCATGTTGCTCTCTGTATAGCTCAGGCCTACACCATAGTCTACTTTGCACACAAAATCCTTTCTTCCAAGGAGTTATTCTGATGAGAAACTGTCAAGTATTACCTACTCTGCCATATTGTAACTATCAGTTTAATCCAGAGTCACCCACCCCTCCAATCTTGTAAGTACAGATTATAAAAATTAAAGCTCTCCACCAGATAAGATTAAATGCTTGCACCAAGGTCATTCAAAAGCTGGGCTCAGAAGCATGAAATTTTCCCCAAGAAATCCATTGAATGTCAAATAGAACACTTGCACTCGCTATTTCCTCGAATCTCTAAATTTCTCCACCTAGATAATCTTGTTTCAAAAGCCAATAACTCTGCAACTATTAATCTTTTGATGGAGGCATCACCAACAAATAAACTGTCTAATCTATATATCTTCTGTATAAGCTCTTTTGAAGTTAAATACACCATCACCATCAAGAGAATTAAAATGCAAAAGTTCATAGAGATAGAAACACAAAATTTATTCATGGGCAAAAAATAGAGTAAATTCAGAGTATGCAAAGTTGCAGGACTATACCTAGTTTAGTGCTGTGCAGTTACGGAATATGCAAAAATGACATGTATTTGAAAAATTAACTCACAAATATGCCTCGGTTTGGTTACCAGGTATCAAAGCCCCAACCCAAACCCTTTCAGTCAGCAACTACCGACAAAAACTGCTCCCACAATCAGAAGGGGGTACAATTAAGTGGCTGGTAATTGTCACTGCTCTAATAGCATCTACCTATTTTGGTTTCTACCTCTTATATTTGAAATCATATCCTTGAATATTCCTTCTATCACTATTCCCCAAAACCCTACTTCTAACCTTTTCCATCATAATTCATATCTATCAGTTTAATTCCTTTATGCCATTTGATTATGGAGCTAAAGCATTCACAGCATAATTGAATAGTTTTTGATAACTAAATTCTCAAATCATTGATAACGCTCCTTGACTAGCCTAAAGGCAATTACCTTGTTCATTGTGTCAATATATGCTGCACGAATTTCCACATATATCTCCTTTCCATGTTCCTTGAGAAAGGAAATAATATACCTGCATGTTCAACAGAATATTTCAGATCTTGCATTGGATCCATTATGGTATTTAAAGAAAAAGAGTAATAAAATTAAGTTTGAAGACCAAATATATAAGTCTAATACTGTATAAACCAACTTATATCTTCCGTTCTTCAATATGACAAGGATCAGACACATTAGAATTCTGCGGAGCCCCAAAACTAAGAACTTATAAAGGCAAGAAAGATTCTGAAGCAGGTAACAGGTTGTTAAAAATAAATACTAAATTCAATGGTGTAAAAGATCCATAACCACAAGCTCCAAGAATGAAGAGTAGGAGTCTTCAGTTATGACATATTAACGAAAAGCCTAACTCTAGCTCCCAAGATCTTTGAGATACTTATACAGCCTTTTTGCCCCTATTTCTTGGCTAATGGAAATGTGCCTCACATGCGAAAGGAGAAGGAAAACAGCTTTTGGCTTTCCTCCTTATTTAATAAACAAAGGCACAAGCGGCTAGTTTTGAGCAACCAAGAACAAGTCGTAAATAACTAAAGCTCATCAAAAGTGGAAAGGTTGCTGATTTTCTCTCTCAGAGTAGATATGCACAAGGAGGACCAAGTAACTTTCTGACAATTTTTATTTTGCAGACAAAAAAGTCAAAAGTATTGATTTTACCATCACTTTTGGCAACAAATCTTCTTTATCAATTTTATTTAATAAGAAACTCAAATTACCCCAGAATACATCTTCTGCCATGATAGTAGACTTATATCACATATTAGTCATTATAAATGCAAACTACAATAATGCTCTTCAGGATTCCATTTATCAATATCAATTCTAAACCTTTCCCACTTAGAATCTAAATTCAATACTTCAGGATTATTTTGCTCGTTAAAAGGGCTTACACATACAGTATGCATACAATTATAATACGACTCCAATATCTCCTTTTTCTTTTTATCCAAAGCCTGTCTTTTAGTCTTATATAAACTATCTGGTACTTAGAATCTGACATCTGAGAAAGGCCTTTAATCGAAATTGGTCTCATATAATGAGACTCTTTATAAGCCCTTACGTTCATATTTAACTTCTCCACTTCTTGATTTAAGTCCATCAAATTATTATATATAAACATATCCATGATATGAAAAGGATTGACCAGATTCTCTAAAAAGAGAGAGCTATGGAAGAATGGGTTATATTTTGCTAAAATGGCTGTAGTAATGAAATTATTGCGAACAGTGCAAGTCTCTGAAAGTCTGCACGTGTGTAAGAGAGTGATTCCGGGTGTGTTTTGAGGTAGAGTGACAGGGAGACATAAACGAATTATATCCACCTATGAAGGAATTATATTCAAAAAATGAACAGATGCAGACTGTTCAAGTCATTGATAATATAAAATTAAGTTAAGCATTCCAAGAAGAGAGAATTAAATGAATTAAAAAAGGATATAAGCAAGACCATAACAATGAATGGTTGTTGAGTAAGTTAACCTGAAGTAATCATAATAAGAATCTTTAAATTGACTATATGAGAAGCAGTATAATATGACAGAGATGCAACTTACTTGTATTTCAAAAGAACACTCTGTTGAAGAATCTGGATATTAGTTTTTGGTTTCCGCAATGCATATAGCTTTTGAACCATGAAGTCAAAAACCTATATGAAGAGGGAAAATGATTTATCATTACATGACTAACTTCATAGATTCCAAGAAACATTGAATAGAACTTAGATCGATAAATTTCACAAACAAATTATTAACCTCCTGTGATGAACAATTCAGACTGATAAAACATGTATTTCATTCTTACAGGATAGACTCAAGAGTCAACAAGCATCTAAATAATTTGCCATAGCATGTTGAAACGTGCATCTTACCTTTGAAACTGCTTTCTGCCGAAGCCTCTCTAATTCAGGTTGAACATCTTTTAATGCTTTCGAAGTTTTAACCATAGGATCCACCTTAACAAAGTCCAGCTTTTTGCTCAAAATCTCTAGAGTCCTCAAATACTCATCATTAACCTGTGTGCAAGTATAAAGACAATTTACTGACCATGAAATATGAGAAGTCAAAAGCAAAGATGCATAGTGGCCTGGCAAGCCCATCAACACATTTTAAGGGATTGGGATAGCAGGGACTGGAATGCCAACAACATCTCAAACAGACAACTATGGACAAGCAACCAAAAGGGGGGAGGGGACAAACTCAAGCAAGATCAATTCAAAGCCAGTCCAAAGAGTATATGAGACAAATAGCAAGTGGAAGCCAACTCAGCCAGTTTAGTAACTGGGCAAATTGCAATACAATTTACTAATCATTGTATTTGTCGAGGTACTTTTCAGCAAGCAAACACAACAATTCTTTATTCTACCTGTCAATAACCTTTTAATTCCAATTCTTCTCATTACTTGGTAGTTGCCCTATAATGCCAGCTCTTATGCTTTCTGTGTTGCCTAGTCTTTCAATGAAGGAGAAGAGTATGGTGTGCGTAATTTAATGAAATCTCTCCATGCAATTTCTGCATATTGAATTTCGGTGGAACAAGCATCATTGCGGGGTTTGTTATCCTGCGAATATTTTTTCAAAAAGGCATTTGATACTCAACTGATGTCTTTTTTCCTTGATACTCCAGCATCTTCCATATGATTTATAGGCCTCAGAAAGACCTCAAACTGAGTTTAATGCTAACTCAAAACAACTTAAAAAAAAATTTAGCCTGTTTTTAACATGAGCATGCAATTAGCAGAAACAGAAAAGGCTAAGTACTATGAAATGAAATATGAACTGGTCAACGAGATAATGTGTTAATTAAACATTCAGATCTTATGATGGCAATAAAAGGCCAAAGGAATCAATCAACAGAGACATTTGGCATCACTCACAAAATTCTAAACCCTAAATGTGAATGGAAACCATATTATCCACAAGAAAGGTTTAGAGTCATATGACAAGTTCCAAAGTGCAAATTAGAATGTAGCCATGCTTAACCTACTTGCGTATCTGCGGAGGTATATATTCTAGTATGTCTATCAGTATCTCATCCCAACATTATCTGCAACTTGAAGCTATTTTCAGTTCTCAATTTCGCGCCTAACTTTCCCCTTTTCTAATCAAATGAAAAAGAAAGTTATTTCTGAAAAGGACATTTGATGTGCATTTTAATTACATCTTTTGCTTGTCAAACAGTTTTTGCTACGTCTTTACCATTGTAAAAGATCATTTTTAAGACTGACTATTCTCGGATGCTTTACAAAGCTAAGGTATTTGTAACAGCCCCACTTTAGGATTTACCCAACTGTTTTCTCTTGTAACCTTTGCAACTCATTAGATGTACAAGAGACAGAAAGCTAATCAATCAGTAGTATCAACTTGAAGTTAAGGGACAATAAGATAGTCAATAGACAACAGTCATAACACTATGAAAGAGAGACTAAAAATGTACTTGTGTCAAATAAGCTGCCAAACTGAAGGAGGTAAAGGATAAAACTGGAAATGGGTAATAAAAAACAGAATTCAGAATACCTCTCCATCAACAATTATGTCTATCATCCTTGGTGGCACAATAATATCTTCAACAAATTTTGCCAACTTTGATTCCGCAACCTGTCAAAGAACATAAGCAGTTATAAAAGGCAGAAAAATGCCACCGAGCCTTTTGTGCTAGATACTGACTAGAGAGTTTACAATTACAAGAGTACTCCACCCAATAGGAACAAAGTAAAATTCATACCTTGCGATTTTTCAGCTTCAACCCCATATCCATGGACTTCTCTTGAAGAATTTTTATATCTGAACTTATAGAACCTATCTCAGCCTATGGCAAAAGTTACGAGAAGTATAATAAGAACATCGGACGACATCCAGAATAAAAAACTGAAAGATAAACAATAGCAAAGAGAAAGGATCTGCAGAAACCGATTAGACACATGTACAGCCAAAATGCACTTTCTGACATTCTAACAGCAAAACATTCAAAGACCCAAACAAAGTAGATAGTTGATGCAGGCAGGAGCACGAGAAAAAGAAAAGTCACTTTAATCCATGATACAGGTTTGGTTTTTAGGATAAACCAACAGAAAACCTTGATTATGGGGCTAATTCAGCACCCAACCTTAATAGTTTACCTGAAGAACCAAGAAGAAATGATACACTTTCATTAGATGTCAAAATCTGAATTACACATGCAAAACCTGAACCCTGTCCTTATCACTCTAATTCTCACCATCTTAATCTCATTCTTCCCTGTCCTTATCTTTCCAATCTGATAGGAGTTAACCTTAACCTACTAATATTAAGAAATTTATCCTGCACGAGTAATGCTCTGACATAAAAATTCATCCCAGTTCAGTTACTTCTGTACAAACAGATCAAAGTGGAAAGTATGAGGAATTCCACAAGCACAAATCTTGATAACAAGAACTGCCAGAATTCAAACTGTGATCTTCTTAATCTTTGGATTCCACGAAATATAAAGTATTAGACTGGGAATTGCTTGCTATTCTGCCTTCTCAACTAACTCAGCCCCTAGTTTAATTCTCTACAGTAACATGTGTAGCTCCTCCTAGTTGTCAAGTAAGGCATGACTCTTGGCATTTGTACCTATTTCAGCTCAATCACTACTAGATGGTACAAAAGCACAAAGCATTCAGTTTAACTTGCTGCAGTCAAAGCACATTGGGTTAAACGCACAAGAGGTAACAATGGAGGTTATCATCTGTAAATCAACCTAAAAAGAGACATAAAAATTATAAATGGAACAGCCTTCTCTCTCCATTGATGCAATATACAGACATAAACTAGGGCCATGATTGCTTGATGGAATTAAAAACAGCAGTAAAATTAGAAAAGTATAAATGAGTCCATGCTTTAGAAGTTTCCAATTCCATTGACGACGAAAGTTCAAAATGAATGGTATCTTGATTTCATCAATATGAAAAATTGAGCAACAATGATGGAATGCAGTACCTGGAATCCACTAAGTAGGGTCTCCATTTGTGAGAGTATAATGTCACAATCACGTATTTGATCATGAAGGGAGACCAAGTTGTCACTTTCCTTAATGTAATCCTAAAGGGACACAAGGGATAGCTATCATGTTAGAGAAAATAAAGTAAAATCTTTACCAGACATATATAGCATGACAATGTCAATAGCCTGTCAACCATGAACAGAAACAACACTCTTAAGACATTTCCCCATGAGTACAAAGTTCTAAAATTCACAAGGCGAGCTTTTGGACTGCCTAAAGGATAAGCAGCTTGACAACATGAAAGTCTCGCTACAAGCATGCTCTAGCTTACAAGAAATTGCAGACATATAATCCAACAATAGACAAATTTGGAAGGAGGAGAAGTATAGTGAGACCAACCCACCTCAATGGATTCCAATTCAACTTGGCGTACATTGCTCTCAACACCCTTTGTGTACTCTCGAAGCTTTGTTCCCTTAGACAAGATGTTTGCCACTACCTTTCAAAGAGCACAGCAGAAAACATAAGGCAAGAGGCGAAAATGTTGTATGCAAGAAAAACAACATACAGACAACAAGGAAAAGTAGACAGCTTTTCATTACTTGAAAATGGGAAATGAAGAAAGTGAAAAAAAAAAAAACAAAACAAAAGAAAAGGACATACTTGATCATGCTTGCATTCTTGAAGCTCTTGCTCTAGCCCTTCAAGTGATATATCCTCACTATCAAAAAAAAAAACACCATTATATATCCCAAAAAAGAATCAGCAGAATAGGTGCGGGAGGAGAAGAATAGAAACCCACAGTGGAACACTAATCCTACTAACTTGAGATCTTAAATATATCAAATCTCAAAGAAATTGGATAGTGAATCGATGAGGATGAAGAAGAAGCCCAAGCCTCCCAAGCAAGAAGTCTAACCCCCTTTTTATTTATTTTAGATTAAAAAAAAAGATAATTGATAATCCAAGACATCAGACTGATGAAGAAACAGACCAATTAGATCCCAAACCCAATCATTCGAAGAAAATTTGAATCAAATTCATTTTCATCAAACTAATAGTAGGAGATAAAAGCTTTTTTTCAACTCGCAAAACAACAATAACCATGATATATCAACTAAATATTCATTCTGATCAACACAAAAAAAAATAAGTTTTTTTTCTTTTTACGGTTCGATAAATCTAACTACCCACAAACAAATGCACAAAAAATGCAAAAAAGGAGAAGTAAATCGAATATGTTTCTGGACGGAATGGAGGAAGAAATTTCCAAACCTGGCATCATCATCGTCGCCACCTCCGCCAGTCAAGTCCCCCACATATGATTCCAAATCCGAAACAACTGGATGAATCATCTTCTGGCCCCCATTTTCATGCTCATCATCATCATTATTGTTTCCCTTCGCGAATTGTAATTTGTTAGAATCAACCTCGGCGGCCGCGGCGGCTGCAGAAGCAGAAGAAGCCATCCCCAACTCAAAGATAAATATCAGATCGCTACAACTGATTGATGCAACGGAGGAGTAGTAGGCTACTAGTAGTACACATTACACAAGTAACAACACGACAACAAAGCTGTGTTTGGAATGAATTTAATACGCCAGATCCATGACACCGATTAATAGGAGTTTTCTCCAGGGAGGGAGGACGTTGTTAGTTACCATTTACCGAGCAAGGTACAAGTTTTTCAGGGTCATGTACACCATTTCACTGCCACCGAGTTCCGGAATACTCCTATTACTGAAATGAAAATAGCCTCCAAGCTGGGACTGGCGGTCTGTCTAAGGTTCCAGGTTATCGTTGCTGGCGCTTTTGGGGCGACCTCTGCTCAGTCGTCTGGGTGATTCCAAGATACCCTTTTAAATTGAAAAAAAAAAAAAAAAAAAAAACCTCCAGCAGTACAGAATAGCAAGTACCTGACGACGGACTTCTATTTTGCACCCTTTAACTAGTAATTGATTCTTGAGTGGCATCTTAAACTTCCAAGTTTGAGCACATTGCATCCACTCTAAAACTCTCATATGTGTCCCATTTACGTCCGAACGTTACCAAAAATGGTTTAAACTCATGTAATGTAATCCGTCCCATTTGAGTCTAATCTTGACATAGAAGAAAGAAGTGTGCACACAACTAAATGAATTAAGAAAATAAAAGAAAATTATTTTTTTATGCTTTTATCAAATTACCGGATAATGCAAAAGGAAGCCAATGACCCAAAAAAAAGAAAGGAAAATATGGGTTTCAACTGGAATTTATTGAGGATGGACAAATCCAAGTTTAATCTTACAAGAAAATTCTTAAGATATGCTAAAGACTAAAAAGGCCTCGTTTAGAGTTGCAGTACTTTTAATTTTTTTTTTAAAAAAAAGAAGCACTTTTAAGTGTTAAAAGTATTTTTAAGACATTTGATGAAAATCATTCCATAAATTTAAAAGTGAAGCTTTTAGTGTTGAAAGCACTTTTTGACCAAAAAAAAAAAAAAAACTCAAATTTTAGTGCTTTTATAGTAAATTTTGTAATTTAAAAAATAAAACATTAAATCTAATCCTTTTATCCTATATTATAAACTATACATTACATATTATTCAATATAATAAGTACTTATTGAGTTATGTCTCGATACGCCACTAATAGGTAAAAGGGACGATGATATAGCTAAAATTACAGTTGAAGAACAGAAACTTCCGGTTGGAAAATTATAGTAATATGCTTTTGGTATTTATCATTTAATGTGTATTTATTCTTAATGTTTTTTTTTTTGTTAACAAAGTCAAGGAATGAATGAGTAATATTGCGATTTCCCAGCGACAGAATATGGAGATCTCCATACTTCCTTTAGCTTTGCTTACAATACTAACGCTTGGACTCGAATAGCTAGGATAGATTTGTAAAACTTGTGAGAATGGAATACATTGAAATTTAAGATTGGATTTAAATCAGGCAGATCTTAAAATTTAAGGTGCAATACATTGAAATTTAAGATCCGAAGTGAGAATTGAATAAAAGTTAAAAGAGTAAGACTTGTTCAACGACAAAATTAAAGAGTTAAAACTCTGGGCTAGCTAGCTGAATTCGGGTTCTAGTTTGAAATGATCGATGATCGAACGGTAGCCTCCAACTTGAGATTGATTGCCGGCGGCCATGGATGAATGCAAGGAAGGAATTAATGATGGGAATGAGAGTAGCAGCGGGCCGGGCAATTTAGAAATCGGCATCAACAATATTACTCCAAACAGCCCCGTCTCCTTCGCCGCAAGCGCTGTGCACAGCTTTCATCCTCTGCACTGAGTTGCATATCCCGCTGCATGACCAATCAAATGACGCAATGCATGTCTTCCCTCCTTCCCTTTTCCACTCACAGTCTGCCCCCCACAAAAAATTAAATTAAATTAAGTCCTACCAATAATATAAATAAATATAGTACTTATATATAGCATTGCACATTCATTAATTATTGTTACGTACCAGGAGGGGTTCCACAACACATGGAGCGATCGTCCACGTGTTGCACTTCCAAGCCAATGAACCACGACCCCAGCGACACGTCCTCATTAGCATACCGATGCAAGATCCCCCTACACCATACCATGCATGCATATATAATAGGAGGAGTACCGATCGAGCACACGTACATATATTTGCAGATGGAATCATCCATCAGCAAATCAGCATCTTAGTTAACTTTGTGATCATATATATATATGTATGTATGTATGTATAGGCAAGCATGTGCATATATATTTGATAATTAAACCAATCAGTATCTTACGAGTTGATGGAGATATAGGTGGCAAGGTCCTTAGAGATGGCATATATTTGACCGGTGGCATGCCTAAAGTACTTGTTGCCTTCTTCCCCAAATTTCCAGAACTCTGGCTCGTAATACTTGACTCCCCTGCCATGCCATGATTAATTTCAAGGGAAAACCAGCAACCCATTATAAGTAAGTACTGTTAAGCAAGACTAGTACGTACTGACTCAAGAATATATATATATATGGTGCATGGTGCTGCATATAGATGTGTATGTACATGTAATATTTGAAGTATTACACAAAAAAAAAAACACTAGCTACTAGGTAGAAACAAATGTTACTCGTGAATTCTACTCACTTCTGAGAGAGAACAGGTCCAGACTTCATGCACCCAATATAGGTCCTGGGTTGTGATTTGTAGCGGGCAAGAGTGTTTACAAGCATACCTACAACATATATATATATATATACATGACCAGTGCAAATTAGGCTAATTATATGATGTGATTATTAATTTGCAGCTGTATGTATAATTGGTACGTAACTAAGAAGCAGCAGAGAGGAGCAGTACGTACCCAAATTGACATGGACATCATCGTCCACCTTGACATAGAAGTGGGCATCCCAAATTGAGACTGCAGTGGAGAAGTAGAGTCGAGTTTTGGAGGAGAGTTGGTGGTATCCTTCAACGTGATCCAGTCTGAGGATGTCCCCGTACTCCGCATCCTCAGCATCAATGGCTCGATCCAGAACTCCTCCCGGTGTTGCACTGTGCCCTATCACAAATCGGATCACTATTCCTTTCTCCTTCTCCAATTTCTTCAACATATTTCCTATACATGATCATTATATAGAGTGGATTAGTAGCACATAAACATGATCATCATTCTTTATAAAAATCAGAGGGAGGTATAGGTAATGCACTTTTTTTTTTTTTTTTTGGGTAGGTAACATTTTATTAATACCCAAGAAAGATACAAAATATAGGTACCGCACCTGGCGTCTCTTATAAATAAAGATTGTTAGTATTAATTAACCTACCTTTGAGCAGCCAAGTCTCTCTGAGGGATTCACGCCGTCTCTTGCTGCTGAAAGCTGTATTAATTCCAATAACAACAAAGGCCTTCTTCTGCAGCAGGCTACTAGTACTGGAGGTGGAATTTGAGGAGTTTTTGCGTAGATCATGATCAAGTGAGGAGTAGTACTGCTGCTGCTGGGTTTTCCGACTACTCCTAGTCCGAGCTGCTGACAATTCCATCTCCAATGTTGATATCGTTTTGTCTAATGACCTGTTTAATTAATTAGAGATCATTAACAAACGAAAAATAAAATCATTACGCATGCAAGCAAGCAGCAATATTTTTTGTTATATAAGTATGATTAAAGGGAAACATGCATTGTTGATCGTGATCCTAGCAATTAAGCTGAGGGGACTGCAGGCTTATAACTCAAACAGCAGAAGAGTGATTAAATAGTCAACAAGGAAAATCAGGCATCTTGTACTATACGCTGTCTTACTGGATCGCTTGATGTGTCTTTCTCACTTCTTCCATAACGTCTCCAGAGCCCATTTCCGTCAATTTCTTCTGCAGCACATGGACAAATATATATATATAGGCAATCATTAACTAGTTTTAATTCATTTTACGTATGAAGGAAGAGTTTCAAGAAAATCATAGCTCAAGTACTTAAATTGGTACGAAGTTTAATTACCCGTCTCTGATGATCACATCCATTTGTAACCAGCTGCTGGGTGCTGAGCTTTTCCACATAATGATGAGTGGTGGGGATGCTGGAAATGGCACGACGTCCTATACTTTGAGTTTTCGGGGCAGGGCGACTAGTAGCTGTGATCAGGGCGGTGGTAGTGGACGACTTTGTGCCCCGGCTGCTAAAAACAAGTGATCCTGCCAGGAAGCTGGCAACACATAGCAGAAGTATGGCTTTCCCAGAAAGCACTGATGATTTCCCAGCCCGCATTCTCTTAATTTATTAACTTTTTTTGAAAAGGAAGGAGAGGGGGGCGGGGGGGAGGTCAAGTTGCCAGGCTCGTGGCCCTGAGTTCAACAACAAATGCCACCGCAATCCAACAACGGTCGGCCTCTTTTCTGTCAGCACTCAGCAGCAGCTTTACCTCATGTGTTGTGGTGGGCTGTAGCTGCCGAGCGCTTTGTTGCCGAAGTTCTTGAACATGCATGGACCAAAACGCAGATGTCTGGATGGACGAAGATGCAGTGGATGGACTTGGGAAAGCGGAAAAAATTGATAATAATGATTATCAATATATATATATATATAAGAAATGGTCGGAGCTTGAATAGTTGTATGGAAGAGATATGTAGCTAGAGACGTAGGTAGGTAGCTAGCTAGTGTACCCATTTGGCTTGGAAGCTAATCGATATATATTGAGGGTTAATTGGTGTATGTGCTGTTCCATCATGCATGGGAAGCAGCCAGTAGCTGGAGAGGGAGCGGGGGAAAAGGGACTAATTATGGGAGGGCAGTTTAATCATGTGATTTTCATGTTTCAACAAACCCACTCATATCCTAGCTTCTGCCAATACTTCTCCCCAGATTGCCCGTCTAATATGGAGAACACAACTCAAGTGTCCCACCACATATATGTGTGTGTGTGAGAGAGCATAACCACTCCAATATCCCATCAGATGCGAATGCTAGTTTTTTTTTTCTTTTTTTTTTTTGTATTAATATATGTGAATGCAAGTTAACACAATAATATTCCTAGGTCGAATCAAATTCAGATGTATAAAGGAATATATATATATAGCCCAAATACGGGTTATATTATAAGTTTGAATACGGATCCTCTCATGATTTTCTGTTATATGTTGGATCATGTCCTTTGCGTACTGTTGTAGTATCACCAGTTAATGTGGACCTCAGCGCAGCGCGCGAGGTTGCCTGGGTTTGGTGATATATGTGTTTTTTGAGCTGTGAACGCGTCTGTTAATTGGTTTAAGTAGAACCTTGTGGGAACCAAGAGCACAAACTAGCTTACTTGTAAATCCAAAAGCTGCAGTCATAGCTAACAATTGACATAAGTATATCTACATTGATGGCAAAGAGTATTTACATATAGGTACGTAGGTAACAATTTTCATGTTTTTCTAAATTATGTTTTTGTTTTCTTAATTTAGTCAAAGTAATAATTTTCTTGAAATTGCAAATACTAATTTGTATTTTATAAATGATTTTAATGTTATCATTTCGGCCATGTTATATTGATAGATTACTCAATCATGTCAACAAAGAGCCACGATAGCACAGAGGAGCAAAAGCATAAAGCTTCATCCCTCAATCCTCGAAGTCCAACTCCAACCCATAATACCTCTGTTGATGAGACTAGAGAAGGTTCAAATAAGCGAGAACCATACAAACTAAGGTCAAAGGTATAGTCTCATTTTGCTTTAGAATAGATGACTGGTATCAAGCAAGGGCAATTACTATAAAAAAAAAAAAAATAATTGCTGCTAATCCTAAGTGTCATGCATGGTACAACTCCCTTACTCAATCAATTATCTAAGTATAATCAGAATCCCAACAACAAACCTAGTGGTCAAGCTACTTTGTATATAGGGTTGATTGATGATGGGGGAGAGACCAAAGGGAGTCTAATTATTTGGAAATTTGATCAGTCTATTAGCTAGGAAAAGTATTGCATACACGTTGATCAGTGAAAAGAAAGGATTTCAACATGTTATGCGTACTACCTATCCTTCATTTGGGATTCCCTCTAGCTGGACTATTTCTAGAGATTGTTATCAACTCTATTTAGATAAGAAGGCAAAGTTAAAAAGTTTTCTTAAAAGTATATCTAGCTCACAACTGATTCTTAGACCTGTATACAGAGAAATAATTATATGTGTTTGATTGCACATATTATTAATAATGACTAGAAATTGGACAAGAAAATAATAAACTTTTGTCCAATTACTAGTCATAAAGAAACTGAAGTTGGAAAGGCTGTTGAAAAATGCTTGCTTGAATGAGAGATTGATGATGTTTTTAGTGTTCCTATAGACAATGCTAGCTCTAATGATCTTGTTGTTCAATACAGTTACAGTCTAGGTTAAAAAATTCAATGAATGTGCTAAAATTGAAAAAATTAAAGTGTAAGAAACTGTTAAACCTAGATGTTGCTACTAGGTGGAACTCAACATATCTCATGTTAGACATGCACTGCCCAAAGATTTGAGAGAACCTTGAATGGTTTGAGGAGCAGGATCCCTATATGGTTCAGGAGCTACAATTATTACCAACAAAGTCAAATTGAAAGAAGGCTAGATTCCTAATTTTTATGATCTAACTATCAAATTTCCCACTATGGAAATGAACACTTAGGTAAACAATGAATAACCTAAAAAAAATAACATGTTGCCAAGAATGTCAGTTGGACCAGATTTTGAAGATTCAAATAGATATGATGCCTTTCATCATATCAAAGTTATGAAATATATACGATCTAATTGTAAAAATTTTTGGGACCAAATATGTGACTTCTACTAAATTTTTTAATGATACCGGTCACATAAATGTAATCTTGAAGAAGATGAAAATGTTGAATTGAATGTAGTGGCAAAATCTATGAAGGATAATATGACAAATATTGAGGGAGAATTGAAAAGATGAACATTTTGATTTTTATTGCTGCTACGCTTGATCCTAGTACTTGTTTTTATGAAAATGTATGGGGATACTAACAGTAAGGTTGTGGCTAGGAAGGCAAAAGATGTCATGTTTGATTTGTTCCATAAATTAATACAAGAGGATGAACTTTCCTTTGCCAGTTAATACCTCTTATTTCTCATATTCTTCAATTCACTTTCTAGTGAGTCTGTGGTCAATGTTTAGTTACTGTGGGTGCTACAAAAAAATAAAAAATAAAAAATTCAATGACAGGTACAAAATGGAGTTTAAGAAAAGGAAAATTGAACTTTGAGGTAGGGACAACAAATTTTAGTTGGATAAGTTCATAAATGAGGATTATGAATTGGATGATGTTGATAAATTTGATATTAATTTTGGCATGATGGAAGGCTAATAGTATCAAATTTCCAATCCTTTTAAAAAATAGTTTATGATGTATTGGCTGTTCCTGTCTCTACTATTGCTTCTGAATTTGCATTTAATATCGAAGGACATGTTCTTGATAGTTTCAGAAGTTCTTCTTCAACTCTAAGGACTGTTCAACCTCTTAATTATATGCTCTCAAGGAGATCCTCAATCTTAGCACTGAATTGCCGATTTCATATCCGATTCTCACTCCTGGAAGCTGCTCTTGCCTACACCCTTATGTCTACACCTCTAATTCATTCTCTCTTTTTTTTTTTTAAAAAAAAAAAAAAGGAAGAAGAAGAACCCACAGACGTGTGATGCTACAGTAAGAAACTTAGGACAAGAAATATCCATCTGTCATGTACAGAAACATGTTCACGTTTGTAGTGGATCATATGTCCTTTAAGCTCTCCGATAGACAAATAAAGGGATAGTTGTATGTATGGTACTTGAGGAGCATGAAAAGGGTAGAGTTATATGCATGAAAAGGGTGTATATGGAAATGAGCTGAAAGATGTTGTGACCATGAATACAAACGTAAACAAGATGCAAGGAAGAAGAGAGAATGCGTAGAATGGAATCAAGCAAATTAATCTGCGCCCCGCACATGTGCAAAGCCCAAGCCATGGCGACTGCGTCTCCATTGATCGAACTGGCCGGAGACTTCACAAACCCTCTCTACTCTACACCAGTATTATATATGTGCTTTTTGGTATTAAATTATAAACTGAATATAAATCCTCCGGAACTACTAGTAGTGTATATATTATATACATTAGTGTTGGATTTCAAATAATATCGGCCGTCCAAAATCCAAATGGAGGTTGAGAGAATCTCGAGGAGTACTTGTAGCTGTTCAAAGGAAGGATAGCATTGCTTCGGGAGCAATCAAATATCCCCTAATCGGACAATCATATTCTGGATCCCGTACGTATTTTCAATCTCGGGATCGCCTAACAACTATTTTTTTTTTCCCAAGAAAATGCTTTTGAATCATAACCAAGCCGAAAACAATGATGAATACCAGACGCGAGGTTAAGGCAAGTGCATTCTACTAACTTGATGGATGAAGTGAAGAGAGCGTGTGGCAATGGAAAAGGGATCGTATGCGCGTCCAATGAAGTAGTAGCTAGCATGAGGAGGAGGAGGAGGAGAGATGCATGGATGAGGAAATGCATGAGTTGTCGCTGGGGCACATTGCATGGCGTTTCCCTTTAGTCGCCGTCTCGGTCATTCCTATGACTTGGCTTGTACGTTAGCTTTTAGCAATCCCGGCGGCGGCGTCACCGGCCGTCAACTTTCTCACAATATCACACACACACGCCCCTCGTAGCTAGCTAGGTAATTGAGACTTAATTTGAGAGGGTTGACAAATTGAAAAAACCACAGCAGGCAATTGCACATATATAAATGTATGTGGAGCGTTAATTTTGACAGCACGCATACGCATACGCATGCGCATGTACATGTAGAGAGAGAGAGAGAGGCTCGCTGGCTTCATAGATTTTGAGGCCTTCATTGCCACCTTCAATCTGCATGCTGCTCTAGCTTCTTAATTTGGTGTGTATATATATATACTCATGGCTTCATCAAATGGCGGCGTACCACCTGGGTTCCGGTTTCACCCCACGGATGAAGAGCTTCTGCACTACTACCTCAGGAAGAAGCTCTCCTTCCAGAAGTTCGACATGGAAGTCGTTAGAGAGGTGGATTTGAATAAGATTGAGCCCTGGGAGTTGCAAGGTACTAATTTGTACCTACCTACCTATTTCATTTTACTGTACTTCCCACCAAACTGGACCATACTCCCTCTATTTCATGCATTTGCCAATAACCCATTTCATTCCCCTCTTTTCTCCGTTAATCTACCAGACCAAACGAAAGAGAAACGGATAAAATAAGTAACCTTTTTATAAGCATCTCCTGAATTTAGCCTTGCGTGACATGCTACTAAAATTCTTCGTCTTTTTTTTTTTCAATTACAAAATATCAGGTCATTTCAAAGTACAAATGATTTCGTATCCAACTAGACAAGTGCTAAGATCACCAACATATCGATCTAAGCCAGTAAACTAACATAGATAAAAACTGTACTCCATACAGTACCCCAACAGATTCCACATACTAGCAGTATATATATAAATATGCACTCGTAGTAGTATTTGAAATCCAGAAATGGATATTATTCACCCTTATTTTTGTTCCCCTCCATTCACAGAAAGATGCAAGATTGGGTCCACCCCCCAAAATGAGTGGTACTTTTTCAGCCACAAGGACCGGAAGTACCCGACAGGTTCAAGGACAAATAGAGCCACCAATGCCGGTTTCTGGAAGGCCACAGGGAGGGACAAATGCATAAGGAACAGCTTCCAGAAGATTGGAATGAGAAAAACCCTAGTTTTCTACCGAGGCAGAGCCCCTCATGGCCAAAAGACCGACTGGATCATGCATGAGTACCGACTGGAAGACGGTGATGATCCCGAAGCCAATCCCAATGTAAGTCTCCCAACGCAAGATGTAGCTAGTGTGTGTGTGTGTGTGCATATATATATATATATGCAAAATTATCAATTATTCACTTTCTCTTGGTCAATAGATTGTAGCAAAATTAGTTATCAGGCTAGACTAATATTATATATATATATATATGCAAAATTATCAATTATTCACTTTCTCTTGGTCAATAGATTGTAGCAAAATTAGTTATCAGGCTAGCTAATTAATTAGTCAACAACACAGCACATACTCAGAGGTAAGTAACGACGAATCCCATGAATGGATTTTGAAGTCACACACTTAATTTAATCAAAGGCCCCCTAGCTAGGTACCTGCTGTCACATTGACCTCCCTCACACATATTCGTCCCGTGGAGGCCTGGTTTCTTGAATGGATCGATGCATTAAATCATGTCCAAGTAACAATTCCAGCATGAATGCATGTGGTCTTAGTTAGTTATATACGAAAGCATGTAAACACTTGTTATCTGTACTGTATGTACTGCAGGAGGATGGATGGGTTGTTTGTCGGGTTTTCAAGAAGAAGAATTTATTCAAAGTTGGAAATGAAGGAGGAGGGACCGGTGGCGGCAGTGGCGCGGCTGCCTCAGACCATCTCAATGCTACTGCTTCCACCAATATTAATCAACCTCGTGGCTTCATGCAAAGGGAGAATCAGTACTTGTTTCACCAGCAACACCACCCCCATGTCCTAGCTGGCTATTCTCACATGATCCCACTGCCCTCCATGCCTCATCAGCAGCAATACTCGGCCCAACAGATTCAAGCACAGAACTTCATACCCACGCATAAGCCCCAGTTGGACGCCATGGGATATGATCTCTCAGCTTTCTCTTCGGCCGCTTCAGAGTCAATAGTAGTACCCATGATGCAGGTCAAGCAACTCATGGCAAATGCTAGGGACTGTGACAGCGGAGAAAGCGACCAGAATAACAGCAGTCTTCGCACTTACCAGCAAGCATGTGAATCCGGTTTGGAGGTGGGAACCAATTCTTGTGAACCTTCTCAGCATCAAAGTATGATTACTACCGGAGACGATCAGAATCTGAACGAATGGGGAATGATTGATCCTCAACTTGGACATGCGCATGACTCCTCCAAAGGTGCAAGGTTTGAGGTTGGGGAACCTAATAATCCATCTAATTCCATGAATCACGTCAGTCAACTCTCACTGCGTGGTGAGATGGATTTTTGGGGTTACGGCAAGTAGTTTAAGCATATGGTGTACACTACCCATTGATTCAAGATTTAGGTAATTAATCAGTCAGAAATAGAAAGTAATTTATATTAACCTGTGTATCAGAGGTCCTTCGAACAAATTCATGAGGTGCAACCATGTAAAAAACATTGAACAGAATCATTATTTCCATTTAATGTCACTGTGCTACTTTTCCTGTGCTTCTAGTAGCATCTTCTTGTTGTGTGACGCTGTCAAACAGGAAGTCTCTTTTCCTTGAAATATATATATATATATATATATATATATATGAAAGGTAACCCCGATCTTAAAGTAATTCTTGATTAGGAAGATAGAAAGGTTATAAATACCGTGACTTTGTAACTATCAAATAGAAAGTAATTCCTATCTTAAAGTAATTCGGAAAATAGAAATGTTATATACACGTAACTATGTAACTATCGACTGGAAAGTAACCACGGTCTTAAGTAATTCTTGATTGAGCCTTAGAGAGCTCGGTCTATTGCATATAAGCCATGCGCATTATGACCAATAAACAATAATGAGCTTAATGACCAACAGGTCCAACACACGGATATGTTTGCATATTTTTATATTATAGATGTTATTAGTATTAACTTACCTTTATTAAAGAAAGTTATTAGGATCTTATCTTTATTAAGAAATTAAGTTATTAATATTGAAGGACAAATTACATTTTACCCCATGTGGTTCAGTGTTTCTGTATATAATCTTCCTATGGTTTCAAAAAGCTATATATAATATTCTCATGATTTGAATTAAAGTGTTAAAATAACGAAATTTACAATCCATAACAGAGTCACCTAAAATATAAAAAATACACCTATATAAAGTTAAAAATTATTTATTAACCACAGGGGGGTTATGTGTATATTTTGAAAATTATAAGTGAGTTATATAGTAAAGCATTAAATCATAAGGGGGTTATATGATAAAATATAAAACCATATGGGGTTAATGTGTTATGTATATTATATTTATATATTTTGGTCACTTCAGCAATTTTAATTTTTAATTAAGAATAATTTCGACATTTTTAAAGATTCCATTACGAATGATCATTTCCATCATTTTGACACTTTAATCCAAACTATGAGGGGGTCATGTATAGTTCTTGAAACTATAAGGGGTTATGTACAAAAAAACACTAAACCATAGTGGGGTGAAATGTAATTTGCCCAATATTGAATGTCATTTATAGAAAGCGGAGGATCTGAGCTGTTTAAAATCTACATGCTTACTGCTCTGGGAAAGAGATGCCATTATGTCTACGTACAAAAGCTGGAATATGTCACATTCACCATGGAAACTTGGTAAAAACAGAAGCTTTTTTGAATGTTTTGAGACATGAGAATTTACATGACCATCCCCAGTCAATTATTAAGATCGGAGATTCACTAATGCATCACGAGCATTACGAATCTGCACTAGACTACTATATGATGTTGGTAGGAGATGTAGTTAAGAACCATGGCTGCCTGTATCTGAAAATTGCCAAGTGTTGCAATTGTCTGGGGAAACGATTGCAATCAATTGATTACTTCTATAAAGCTTTAGATAAACTTGAGAATAGTGTTGATGCTTGCTTGGCTTTGTCATTACTTCTTCTTGAAGAAAATAAAGATGATGAAGCCATTTCTGTTCTCTGTCCTGCTAAAGAATCAGAGTCACAATTTAACTTGAACCTAAATGCAGCAAAACCATGGTGGCTTAATGGGAAGATAAAGTTGAAGCTTTCTCAAATCTATAAAGCTAGAGGATTGCTGGAGGCATTTGTGATGTAATTTTTCCTGTAGTTCGTGAGACATTGTTTCTTGAGACCATACAACAAAAGGTCAGGCCAAGGAAGGAGCTATCAAAAAGTGTTCTTTCTGAACGGATAAAAATACTTGAGCATGTTAGGACTGATACTGTGTTTCATGGATTTAGACCTGTCGCTTCAGCATCAGATCTGTCTAGAGCTTCCAGAGAAAAAAAGTTACTAAAAAAGAAGGAATCTAAAAGAACTGCTGCTTTGGCCGCTGGAATTGAGTGGATAAGGGATAATTCAGAGGATGAACCTGCTCAACAAGCGCCAAGAAAGCTTCCTCCTCCAAGCCTTCTAAGAGATGCAGAGCATCATTTTCTCATTATAGATTTATGCACAGCACTGTCATCCTTGAAAAAGTATTGGGAAGTGAAGAAGCACGGAATTTCCCCGGACCGAGCTGACCTGATGAGCTCGGGGTGCTGATGGAAGAGCTGGTTCCAAGCCTGCTAAACAAACAAGGGTGAGCTAACGGGGGGCCCTGAGGTTGTCCCCGAGGGCACTCCGACGGTCAAGTTAGTTCTCCGGTGAGCAGGGGAAGTACTAACAGTAAAGCAGTCGGGAGTGAATTGCCAATAGTCAGCGTACCTTGTACAGTAGGTATGTGTTACCATTTATACCTGTTGAAGAGTCCGACCTCCGTACGTTCCGGGACTTGCCGCGGATAGCTCCCAACCCCGCACTGAGGGGGATTCTTCCCGCCCTCTGCGGGGTAGCTCTAGGGAGCCTCCCGGAGCCCTAGCCGCCGCGCACCCTGGGCTGGTTCCCCGTGGGCCCGGGGTGCAAGCCCAGCTCAGGTCGACCCTGGGCTGCCACGTGTACAGGCCCAGGATGGGGCCTCTGCACTAGCCCCCTAGATTAGGTCAGGCTCCCGGGCAGACCTGATCTATCGCTTAGCCACGTGGAAGCCCATCATCACACCGCTCTGCCGCGGTCACCCCCGGTGCAGTGCTGACATTGGGAAGTGGCGTCCGCATCCTTTCAATTGTCGCGTCCCTTCGGTCTCCGTACCCCCATTTAATGCGTTCACATGGGACGGTTCGAATTCAAGTAACCGTTTTTCCCCCATTTTGTTCCCTATAAATAGTGGCCGCCAAATCCCAGTTAACTCTATTTGCCATTTTCTCCTTTTCTCGTGCATTTCCAACTCCCAGTAGTGCATTTCCGGCCAACAACACCCAGATTCCGGCGATCCCGCTTCAACTCCAATACATCCCTTGCCGCTAGTAAGTCCTTTCCCCTTTCCTTTCGCATTTCCTTTTCTCCTCCTACCATCCTTTGCATTTTATGTCGGGCCTCTCCGACGTCACTTCCACCGCCTCCCAGACTCCAGTCCGTCGTAGAGCCACCAGAATCTTCATCTCCTCTTCATCTTCATCTTCATCGTCTCCCTCTCCTTCTCCTTCTTCATCCTCTGCTTCCAACCCCAACTTTTCCATTCCTGATTTGTTTGAGCCCATTGACATCATGAGTTCCCCATCTACTCATTCCCCTTCCGCCCGGCTCCTGGAGGAGGTGGCCGAGCTCGATGCCCTCATCGAGCAGCGAGCCACTTCTGTCCCCTCCCCCAAGTCTCCACACAACTCCCCCGGCGGAGCCCATGAGGGAGCTGGGGAGGACAGGGACTCCTCAGAGGGGACCCCTGCCGCCGAGCAGGGGGATGACCCTGAATTTAACTACGGTCACCCCGACCGGGAGGAGACCACCCTCTCGCCCGGGGCGGTGGCCGATCTGGCCGCGTCCTTCTCTATTCCTTCGGCTTTCGAGCCCCGAGCTGCCGGGCCCACCGACCGGGCTTGCCGACCTCCCCCAGGCTTTGTAGCCATCTACAAAGAGCAATTGGTCGCGGGGCTTCGACTCCCCATTCCTCCGGCCCTGGCCGAGATCCTGAGCTACTGGGGGCTCAGGATAACCCAGGTCCACCCCAACTCGATCAGGATAATCGTCGGATTCCTGATCTACTGCCAGATCTGCTCCATCCCCTATTCTCTCTCCCTCTTCCGTTCCAACTACGCCCTCAAGGCTTCTCTCCCTGGGTGGTACTACTTCTGCCGTCGCTCTACCAGCAATCGCGGCGGGAAGGGCGCCCAGGATCTACTGTATGGGGTCCCTTCTTCCGTGAAAAACTGGAAGGGGGACTTCTTTTTTGTTAAAAACATGCGATTCCCCCGCCATGCGTGGAAGGTTGGGGGGGTCGGGGACGACCCCCATCCGGAGGACCTGGACCCTGAGGCCTTTGGCCAGATGCTGGGTTCTGCGGTGAAGCTGTACGCAGCCAAGTTCTCCACTGAGCAGATCTCCGGAGCCGGGCTG
This sequence comes from Coffea arabica, assembly GCF_036785885.1. Taxonomy (NCBI): domain Eukaryota; kingdom Viridiplantae; phylum Streptophyta; class Magnoliopsida; order Gentianales; family Rubiaceae; genus Coffea; species Coffea arabica. Next base: position 48,779,320 of record NC_092328.1, read on the forward strand.
TTGGGGAAGCTATCCGGGTCCCCCGGAGGGGTGGAGTTCTCCCCCGCCGACCAAGGCACCTGTAATACTGCTCCTGGTCCCTTGTGATCTGCTTCCTTGTTATCTGTATCCTTGCCTCCTATATTTCTCCGACTTGTAGCACTAATCCGGTGCTGTTTTTTGCAGTGAAGAGGCTCTCCAGGCTACTGGGCGCGCCGACTGAGGAGGCAGCCTCCGCTGATCAGCCTGAGGCGGCGAAGAAGGCCCCTGAGGCCTCGACGACCCCTGGGGACAGCTCGGCCCCCCAGAAGGAGGCCTCCCAGGCTCAGTCCCCCTCCAAGCCAGCCCCCGGAAAGAAGAAGGCAACGGGGCAGAAGAGGGGGCGAGAAGATGAGCCTCCCCAGCCTGGGAAGAAATCTGCGCAGGGCCCAGCCCAGCGCCCCCTCCTGCTGACGTCTGGGGGCCCTGTCCACCTGGGGGTAGGCTCCGCGGAGGAGCACGCTCAGGAGAGCGCCCCCCCGAGCTTGTGGCACTTCCGCCACGTGGCTCCCACAAAGCCGGGGCAAGCCCCCACAATGCATGATCTCCGGCGCTTCTGCCCGTCCGGGGAGCTCTCCATCAATGACCGAGCCCAATTCCCCGAGGTGGCTCGCGAGCTGGTCACGGGCTCACTCCTCCCACGTGACAAGAAGTGGATGGAGCTGGCCAGCCCGTCCGAGCTCCAGGACATGTACTACACCGCCCAGGCCCAAGTAAGCCCCCTCTCTTTTAGGCCCCTTAGGTCCCTGTTCTTTCTCTGAATGGGGTTAGCAGTATGCTAACCTTTACTCTTAATTCTTCAGGCCAACGCCGCCGGTGCTGCCCTGGTAACCCGCTTCTCCGAGCTGTCTCCCGACCTGGAGAAGATGCGGAAGAAGAACCAGGAGGCCGAGCAAAAACTGGCTAAGGCCCTTAAGGAGGTAGACTCCCTTAAGGCCAAGCTGGGCCAGGCTGAGAAGGGACTGGAGGACTCCCAGGTCCAGCTCGCCTCCACCCGGTCTGAGCTGGACCAGGAGAAGAAGGGCGTGGCGAAGTTGAGGGAGGAACACGCCTTTGAGCTCTCTGGCGCCCTCAGCTGGGAGCGCAAGAAGGCTGTCCGGGACTTCATCCACTCCGACCAGTTCGCCGATGACGTGGCCTGCCTCAACCAGCCCATCTTCCAGATGGGCGTCACGCGGACCCTGGACAAAGTGAAGGGCCTCAACCCACCCGGCTTCAACTTGACGGATTTCAAGGACTACAATCCTGCGGCCGAGGAGAAGCTGGATTGGCTCTTCGATGGGTACCGCAAGAGGCATGCCCTGAGGGATCTGGCGAGAAGGAGTGATGTGGGGGCCGAGCTGGCGGAGCTCCCCCTGGAGGAGGAGGAGACTCATGGCAGGGCTTCCGGGAAGGAGCCTGTGGCCTAAGGCCGGCCACTCCAGTTGAAAATGCCCTTGAGGGTCCATCCTCCTTTTTTGACAGCCTTCTCTACCATCTTCCTTTTTAACAGCCTTCTCCACCCGACCTCCAACATGCTTAAGGTGTACCCTCAGCTCCCACCTCAAGCAGGTCGCCAGCAAGAAGAAGACGTAGCTAGGTCCCCCTTTCCCTGTATAACTCAGTGAGCGTTGTAATAGATAGGCTGGAAATTTTGTAATAGACAGGCTGAAAGTTTTGTAATAGATAGGCCTTAAATGCATATACGAAATTCGAAGGAGACCTTCTCGTAATTCTCGCATACGCCAAACTCTAGCAACTAAAACCATGTGCCGACCTCCTGGGTCGAGCACTATATATATATATACCCCTTCTCAATCTAACAGCCAAATTGTCAAAGGCAATCCAACTATCAAAATCATGTGCCGACCTCCTGGGTCCAGCACCGAGTATACTCATCAAGGCGACGCGCCAGCCTATTGGAACTGAGCACCAAACTTTCAGGATAGTCCTGCCGACCTCCTGGGTCGAACGCCGAACTCCCGAGCTTTGATGAACCCTCAATAGTTCACTTGAACCTTTCAGGATGGTACCGCCGACCTCCTGGGTCGAACGTCGAACTCCCGAATTCCAACGAACACTCAGTAGTTCACTTGACGCCGACCTCTTGGGGCCGAGCGTCGGACTTGTGGCTTTCAACGCCTCAAGCCGTGTCGACCTCCTGGGCCGAACACTCCCACGTGCCGACCTCCTGGGTCGAACACTATCGCATATTCCTCCCTAGCCCCCCACTAGGACATTTAGTGAAGGAACGCTAAGTGTGCTAGTGTAAAAAACTCAAAAGACAGACAAGTACAAACCAAACTGAAACTCGAAAGTCGGGCCTTTATCGAATGATAAAACTGAAATTCCAAAGAATCAGACAACTGAAAATCCTGGTCTAACCTACGCTACAAACAGTCGCAGATTGGAGAAGTGCCAAGTGCGGGGTACCTCGGATCCATCCATCCAGATTGGAGAGTTTGCAATACCCAGCTCGATTTGCCTTCGAGACCTTGTATGGCCCTTCCCAATTTGGATCAAGCTTGTTGGAGGCATGAGCTCGGCTGACCGAGTTCTTCCTCAGGACAAGGTCGCCCGGCTGGTACTGTACGGACCTAACCTTGGCGTTGTGATAGCGGGAGATCTGACTTTTGTACTTAGCCATTCGTACCGCCGCCTCCTCACGCCTGGCCTCTAGTGTGTCTAAGTTGTACCTCAGCTCTTCCTCGTTGGTGGTTGCAACGAAGTTCTGTGTCCGGGGCGAGGGGAAACCAATCTCCGCGGGCACTACAGCCTCCACCCCGTAAGTTAGAGAGAACGGGGTCTCGTGGGTGGCCACCCTGGGCGTGGTGCGGTAAGCCCATAGGACGCTGGGTAGTTCGTTTAGCCAGTTAGACTGGGCTAACTCCAACCTGGTCTTTAACCCTTGCAGAATTGTTCGGTTAACGTTTTCCACCTGCCCATTGGCCTGGGGGTGTCCGACCGAGGTGAAATGTTGGCTAATCCCTAGCTCGGCGCACCAGCTTTTGAAGGGATTTTCAGCAAACTGTCGTCCGTTGTCGGATATCAAGACATGCGGGATCCCGAAGCGGCAGACTATGCTTTTCCAGAAGAACTTTTGAATCGCTCTACCCGAGATAGTGGCCAGGGGTTCGGCTTCCATCCATTTCGTGAACTAGTCGATGGCCACCACTAGGTGCTCGTACCTGCCCGGAGCTCGGGGGAAAGGACCCAGGAGGTCTATTCCCCATTGGGCGAAGGGCCAAGGACTGTGGATGGGGACCATCTCCTGAGTGGGCTGGTGGCGCAGCGGGGCATGCACCTGGCAAGCTCGGCACTTCTGAACCACCTCCGCGGCATCTCGAAAGACCGAAGGCCAATAGTAGCCCAGGAGAAGGCACTTTTTGGCCAGTACCCGGGAGCCGACATGCGCCGCGCATAATCCTTCGTGGACTTCGAGGAGGACGTAATCGCCCTCCTCTGGCGTCACGCACTTTAGCCAGTGGGATAAGTATAACCTCCTGTAGAGGGTTCCCCCGGCGTAGGCGTACTTGGCAGCTTTGAGCTGGATCCGTCGAGCCTCGGTTTTGTTCTCGGGGAGGGCACCCGAGCTGAGGAAGTGTACAAGAGGGGTCATCCAGGTGGCCGAGCTGTCTATAGCCAGGACCTGAACCTGATCAATACTTTTCTGTTTCACAACTTCCACCAGGACTTCCTTGCTCAGGTGCGCAAACGAGCAGGATGCCAGCTTTGACAGGGCGTCTGCGCGCTTGTTTTGCGATCTAGGCACCCGCTCGATTTCAAACGTATGAAACAGGGCTGTCGCTTCCTGCACCTTGGCCAAGTACTTCTTCATGATTTCCTCCTTGGCCTCGTACTCCCCGCAAACTTGGAGGACGACGAGCTGAGAGTCACTCCGGACTTTGATCGCGGTAATGCCCATTTGGTGGGCTATCCGCAATCCCGTCAGTAGGGCCTCATACTCAGCCTCATTGTTAGACGCGGGGAAGTCAAACCGCAGAGCATAGGTCAGTTCTTCCCCCGTTGGCGAGATGAGCAGTAGGCCAGCTCCGCTTCCCTCCTTGCTGGAGGCCCCGTCCACGAACAGCACCCACGGCTCCTTCGGCTGTGCACCCTCGCGCAGAGGGCTTAGCTCCGTTAATGTCAAGCTGGCCCCCTCAGCAAGGAAGTCTGCCAGGACTTGGGCCTTAATGGCTGTGCGGGGCCGGTAGCCGATATTGTGCTCGGCTAGCTCGACGGTCCACTTAGTCATCCTGCCCGAGATCTCGGGTTTTGTGAGTATCTGCCGTAGAGGCTGGTCGGTCATGACGACGACGCTGTGGGCCTGGAAATAAGGTCGGAGTTTCCGGGCAGTGTGCACCAAAGCCAGGACCAGTTTTTCAGCCGGCGTGTACCGTGTCTCCGGCCCCTGTAGAGCTCGGCTAACATAATATATCGGCCTCTGGGCTCCCCTGTCCTCCCGCACCAGAACCGCGCTAACAGCCTCATGGCAAGCGGACAAGTACAGGAACAAGGTTTCTCCCTGTTCCGGGGCGGTTAGGGTGGGCAGCTCGGCTAGATATGCCTTGAGGTCGGTGAAGGCCTTCTCGCACTCCTCGGTCCACTGAAAGTCTTTGGGTGCCTTAAGGATTCGGAAGAAAAGGAGCCCCCTCACCGCGGACCGAGAGAGGAATCTATTCAGGGCGGCCATCCTACCCGTGAGCCGCTGGACCTCTTTCACATTCCGTGGGGGGGCCATGTCCATGATGGCTTGGAGGTTTTCGGGGTTGGCCCGGATCCCTTCTCGGGAGACCAAGAAACCGTGGAACCGGCCCGACCTAACTCCAAAAGTGCACTTCTTTGGGTTTAGCCGCATCCGGCTCTCCCGCAGGATGTTCAGGATTTCCCTGAGGTTGGGGACGAGTTGGGGTCCTGCTCGGCTCTTGACGATCATGTCGTCCACGTAGACCTCCATGTTCCTACCGATCTGGTCCTGGAACAGTTTATTGATCAATCGCTGGTAGGTAGCTCCAGCGTTCTTCAGCTCGAACAGCATCGTCCGGTAGCAGTAGATCCCTTCCTCGGTGATGAAGGAGGTTTTTTCCCGATCCTCCTCGGCCATCTCTATCTGGTGGTATCCCTTAAAGGCATCCACGAAACACAAAACATCAAAACCAACAGTAGCATCCACTAACCTGTCGATCATCGGCAAGGGGAAGCAGTCCTTTGGGCAAGCTTTATTGAGATCTGTGAAGTCGACACACATCCTCCAGGACTGGTTCTCCTTTTTCACCAGAACAGGGTTGGCCAGCCAGGTCGAGTAGTAGACCTCCATAATGATTTTGGACTCCAGCAGCTTTCCGACCTCCTTCCTGATCACCCCATTTCTTTCTGGGGCGAAATTCCTCTTCTTCTGCTTCACGGGCTTGAAGTGAGGGTCTATGTTGAGGTGGTGGACGGCCAGGTCGGTCGAAATCCCTGGCATATCCTCTACCGTCCAGGCGAAAACCTGGGCGTACTCCCCTAGGAGGGACTTCAGGTCATCCTTCTCATTGGGTGGTAGCGACGCACCAATGCGGATTACCTGATCAGACCTATCCTCCTTCAATGGGAACTCCTCGTTCTCGTCCGGAGTGCCCAGCTGCCGTTCCTCCTCGCCCGGGATGTAAGGCTCCAAGCTGGTCGCCTGGGCGACCACCTTCTCGTGTCCCCGGAGCATGGCCAGGTAGCAAGTTCGGGCCACTTCCGGATCTCCATGCACCTCGGCAATTCCTTCCGGGGTGGGGAATTTGACGCTGAGGTGGAGCGTCGAAGGAATGGCCCGGAGGGCGCTCAAAGCGGGCCGACCTAGAAATATGTTGTACGGGGACGGCTGCTTGACCACCACAAAGTTGACAGGGATGGTCCGGCATCTGGGTGCCTGACCTACTGTGACCATCAGGACGATCATCCCCTCCGGGTTGATGGGTGGTCCCGTAAAACCCACCAGGGGTGTCCGAACCGGGGTCAGCTGTCCATCCTCCAAACCGAGCTCCTTGAACACCCGATAAAACATAATGTCGACCGCACTGCCTTGGTCGACGTATACCTTCTTCACCCGATAGTTGTTGGTCACCACATCGATGACTATAGCCTCATGGTTCCCAGATGCTAGGGGAACCGCATCTCTCGGCCCGAAGGTGATCTTCTCGTCCATACGCAGGCGTTTTAGGGAGTCGTCTCCCTCGGGAGGAGATCGCTTGTTTTTCCGAGCTGTATGGCTGTCTCCCCCCGTGGGACCGCCGGCAATGGTGTTTATCACACCAGCCAAGTTCTGGGCGTCCTGGTCGGGAGAATAGCCCCGGGGTGCGCCACACCGATCAGGTCGGTCACGGTGCTGGCCCTCGCCTCTCTCTCCACGGTAGGTGCGTCCCGGCTCCTGGCCGGGACGGCCTTGCCGCACAAATCGACCCAGGAAGCCGCGCTGAACGAGGTCCTCGATCTCCCTCTTTAGGGTCCAGCAACCCTCAGTATCGTGCCCGACGTCCCTGTGGAAGGCACAGTACCGGTCCTGATTCCTCTTATTCCGAGGTGTGTCCATTTTAGGCGGCCGGTCTCCCAGGCCCTCTGTCTCCATGACAGCCAGGATCTGCGCCCTTGGTCGAGTTAGGGGTGTGTACCCTTTTTCAGGGAGCGGCGGTTGAGCGGGGGCCCTGTTCTTGGAGAGGCGATCGAAGACGTTCTTCCTGACTTGGCCGTCCTTGGTTTCAGGGGGGTTCGCTCGTCCTTTCCGGTCCCCGAACTCCCGATCTGATTCCCGTTTCAAGCGGCCGGCCTCCTCTGCGTTGGCAGCAGCGTGAGCCCGGTTCAGGAGCTCTCCCAGATTCTTGGGGGGCTGCTCGACGAGCTTGTAGTAGAGCTCCTCTACCCTTAGCCCGTTCATGAAGGCAGCCATGACCACCTTCTCATCTTTGTCCCTGATCTGCAGACTTTCCGTGTTGAAGCGCGTCATAAAATTCTTCAGGGACTCATCCGGCTTCTGCTTGACGGCCATCAAGTGAGCCGCGTTTTTCGAGTAGGTCTTCGAGGAGACGAACTGGGCAGCGAACTGTCTGGCCAGCTCGGTGAAATTCCGGATAGACCCCGGCGTTAGGCCCTGGAACCAGAGCCGGGCCTTACCCTTCAGGAACATGGGGAAGGCCTTGCAACGGAGTGCATCCGCGGCGGTCTGCAGACGCATGTGCGTCATGAAGACCGAGAGGTGGTCTTCCGGGTCCGTCGAACCATCGTACAGCTCGATGTTCGGAATTTTGAACCTCCGAGGTAACGGGTAGTCCTCTACCTCTCGGGTGAAGGGCGAGGCTGCGTAGTTATCCTCATACTGTTGTGGCCGCAGGATCTGCTCGATCTCGTCCCGGACGGGCTGCCACTGAGGAGGATCCCGCGGCCGACTCTGGATGGACCGGGCGGGGGATCGCTCCGGTCCGTTCCTCGCGAGCTTCCACCAGGAGGGGTTCCTCAGGCGGCCCCCAGCGGACCGGTCACGAGAATACCTCTCACTGTCCCCGACCACCGAGGCTCGCGGCTTAGGAGGAGTCCGCGGTCGTTTCCTCCTGGGGGGCTGGTCCCGTGACTCGTCCTCCGAGGGGATGAGGAGCGATTCCTTCTCCTTTCCCTTCGCCTTAGAGGTCTGCGCACCGCCAGCCTCACCCCCCTCCTTCGCCTGCCGGATTATGTCTTCCAGCATGGGAAGGTTCTCGGTTACAAATTGGTATATCTGCTGTTTCCGTTCCCCCGAAAGGGCCGAGCTCCCGGCGCCTCGGGCCGCCTCGGTCTCCAGCCGCCGGGATCCCTCGCCGGCTCCGGGATCAGTGTTATCCACGGTTCGCTTGGAACGTGTTCTCGCCATCAACACAAATACTCGTATTTTCGGTTCCCACAGACGGCGCCAACTGAAGAAGCACGGAACTTCCCCGGACCGAGCTGACCTGATGAGCTCGGGGTGCTGATGGAAGAGCTGGTTCCAAGCCTGCTAAACAAACAAGGGTGAGCTAACGGGGGGCCCTGAGGTTGTCCCCGAGGGCACTCCAACGGTCAAGTTAGTTCTCCGGTGAGCAGGGGAAGTACTAACAGTAAAGCAGTCGGGAGTGAATTGCCAATAGTCAGCGTACCTTGTACAGTAGGTATGTGTTACCATTTATACCTGTTGAAAAGTCCGACATCCGTACGTTCCGGGACTTGTCGCGGATAGCTCCCAACCCCGCACTGAGGGGGATTCTTCCCGCCCTCTGCGGGGTAGCTCTAGGGAGCCTCCCGGAGCTCTAGCCGCCGCGCACCCTGGGCTGGTTCCCCGTGGGCCCGGGGTGCAAGCCCAGCTTGGGTCGACCCTGGGCTGCCACGTGTACAGACCCAGGATGGGGCCTCTGCAGGAAGCATTGGAAATCATCAATCTAACTCTGAAATTGGCCTCCAATGTTTTGTCTGTTGAAAGGAAGGAAGAGCTTGGAACTCTGGGAGCCCAAATAGCATACAATATTGCTCATCTTGCTCATGGCTTTGAATATGCACGCTATTCTGCTTACAAAGTAATCTCAAACTGGACAGCCGATATTCAAAGCTTAACAAGCTTTTGCACACCATGCGAACCAAGCACAAAGGTTGTGTACCACTCACCCTCGTTTTTGGGCACCAGTTTACCATGATCAGCCAGCATCAAGCAGCAGCTCGGGAATATTTGGAAGCTTACAAGCTGATGCCAGATGTTCCCTTGATCAATCTCTGTGTTGGAACTGCATTGATGAACTTGGCCTTGTGTCACTGACTTCAAAACAAACATCAGTCAGTGGCACAAGGATTGGCGTTTCTTTACTATAATTTATGTCTTTGTAGATATAGTCAGGAAGCAGTGTATAATATTGCTCGACCATGTCATCATGTCGGTCTTGTTTCTCTTGCTGCTGTAAACTATGAAAAGGTTCTTACAATGCATGAAACTGATTACCCCATGCTGAACCTTCCAGATGAGAAACCAGATGGTTTGGCTTATCTAAAGCCAGTTTACCGTGATCTTCATCGGGAAGCAGCTTACAATTTGCACCTGATCTACAAGAAAAGTGGAGCAATTGATCTTGCTAGGCAAGTCTTGAAAGATCATTGTGTCATATGACTAAATAGAGGTAATTTCAGTTAGTTCTTGGCTAGTTTCTTCTTGGTACTATTTGGTGAATATCACATAAGATGGGAGACATTAATATTCCTCCATTATCAGGTATGGACTCTTGAACTTCTTCCACTTGTCATTGTTTAGCTTCGGTCGTAATCTTGTAGGAAAGCATTTTCCTCAGCCCTTGTGTGTGTACTTCTGTAAAATAGAGAGGAAATCAGTTCCTTTAATATTCAATTATGATTAGATCGTCATCGCCATATATTTGACAGGCTTTCTTGACAGATATTCCGTAATTCAGTTATTTAATTCCTAAGCTGTCATGTTAAAATCTCTACAGCCTTAATCTTACAATTAAATGTCTTGAGATGTCCATGCATGTGCCTAAACAGCATCTCGCTTCTCCGTGCACTCACAACATATACAACAGGAATGTGGCTTTACGTTGTTCAAGCCCAGGAACGTGAGATTTCACGTAGTTTAAACCCAGAATTGTAGTTTCATGTTGTTTTTCGTGGTGCAGAAGCTGGTAGTAATTATTGCTGTTTCGATTAAATGCTCGATAATGGAGGGGCAACAGACGAACGTTTCTCACAACAACAGACAAGGAGCAACATATATTTATTCAAGTCGTAGATGAAAATGGATACAAAGCAATGCGGTCTAATTAATCTGTCTTACAGATTACCACAATCAAATTTGGCATGTTCATTTCGATCTCGGAACAGAATAACCATTATGATGGCAGCAATGAACTTTGTAATTGACATTGGCGGGCTCCCCAGGATGAGACCAGTGAGGTATGCTTGTGTTGCCAATCGCACCATCCGCATTCTTCGCTCTTCTACATATTGATCAAAAGCTTGCCCAATTTTGTCAGTCATGATTTCTTTTCCTCTTTCATATGGACTGAGAGAAGCAATCTTCCTTCCCAGATTCCTTGCAAGAACCACTGCATCTTCCAAGGCTGCGGAACCACCCTGTCCTAGGAATGGTCCCATGGCATGCATTGCGTCTCCAGCTACTGTAATGGGTCCTCTTCGAAACCTTCCCACCAGCATCTCCCACGGGGCATGGTATCTCAAGTGTGTGATGGACAATGAGTCTAGATCACTTCCTTCTATCATCTCTACGGCATCAGATGGAAAGCCTTCTGTTATTTTCGTGGTTAACTTTCTAATGAGTTCTGGGTCATCTGGAAATTTTCTATCTGCAGCAAAATTTGAAGACCATCAAGAAATAGACAACCACTTCGACCTTAAATTCTATGCCAACAGCGTGATGTTCATCATACGGTAGCACTAAAGCACACGATGATGGTGAGAGCAAGACTAATTAATCCTTCATGTGCTTATGATAGCAATACTGTTCCTTAACCAATGGAACACTAACTCCATCGAATATGGCATGAAAGCCGATTCAGGTCAGAGATCCAGTTGAGGTTCCTGAAGTGCCCCTTTGCTTTGTCAAAATATTTTAGGAAAACCAAGAAATGAGAGAGAGAAAAAAAGGGAATCAAGGAGCATTTTATTACCTAACTTGTTACTCAAAGAACAAAAAAATTACCTAACCAAGACAATGGTACAGTAACAAACCAATAGACCAAATTATTGTCAACAGGAATTCGTCCCACCATAACTCTGTCTCTCTTGATCCGCACAAGCTCAGGAGAAAACACATGACCGTTTGGATAACTCGTTAAGCCTCTAACTGCACAAAGAGCAAATAACCTTGTAGGCTTTATGCCAAGGAAATCCGCCACTACGGAATTTGATCCATCACATCCAATAAGAACCTGCGAAGACATAATGAGCATAAACAACTTGTAACTGACTCATCCCCCTAGATGCAGCTTTGGTGCGAAACACTGCTATAGTCAAGCTTCTTCCTCTAATTCGCATTAAAATGTGAACGCCTAATTCTTAAACATTTTTGGAAGCCAAACATTCAATTCCAATTAATGCTAGTACTTCCCAAAATGTTCTATTCAAGGAAGATGATACTACTAATAACTTTTAACTAGGATGATACCAAATTCAGGTAATAAAAGATACCTTGGCTCTAATAGAGCTGCCATTATTGAGTGTGAGAGTTGGAAACATATTTTTAGGGTCCATTGTTACAGCAACAACCTTGTATCCAAATCGTACAGTTTCAGGCGGTAAAGCATCAGCAAGAGCCTTGATGAGATCACTCCTTTTCAAGCAACGAGCTTCACCACCCCTACAGAAACAGTTTAGCTCATACATGCACATGTTTACGTAGGTACAATCAAGTAGAAAATCCTGTACATGGCATGGTATGTATTTGGCATTGAAGTTTAGAGAAGAAAGATTGACTTACGGAAATGGTATTGGCTGTTGCTGGTTTCCTTCGTCAACCCATATGTCCTGTCCTCTGTATGTACATGTCGGCAAATAAATCAGGTAATCAATTTTGGGATCAAGTTGCATATATTCTCTGGTTTGCCAAGAAATACAGAAGCAGAGATGTAAAAGACAGAACTTGCCTACCTATGGAACCTTTTAAAAAAAAAAAAAAAAAAATTTGTTTGTGTATAAGTTTTTATTGATCAGTACACACGTCAAACAATTAAAAGCAAATGATTATTTTTTAGAACCCAGAACCCATCAAAGTTGCAAATAGCCATGAAAGATCAAGAAAAAAAAAGAACAAAGAAAAAGCAACTATCTGCAAGCTCTATAAAAAATTATTCAAGTTCTCCTGTGTTTTCTGAACCTTCTTCCAAATTGCGATTAAGGTTCAATTTCTTTGAGAACTTGACCATGTACAGATGACTCAGAGTGGAACCGAAGATGCTGAATTTTGAGTGATGGTGCAAATTTGCTTTTGCTACATAAGACCCTATTTGATACTCCAATTCAGCATTTAAATTCAGGTCTTAACATGTCAAAATTTGAAATTTTGAATCAATTAAATGGCACCGAATTTTCTAGTTAAAACTTGATTCCATAAATAAACTATGTGATATAAACTCAAATAATGCACACTAAGTTCCTTAATGTGATTATCACTCAAGTTCCTTTGATTTGCAATCATACTCGCTACTTGTAAGGAAAGAGAGAGAGTTGGGGACGGGCTATAAGCTTTTATCCTGAATTTTTCCTATGTAGCAGCATAGCATAACAGAGAATTAAATGAAACTACCATTCAACAAGCGGTATATAGAAGCAAATTACTCCCAAAAAAAAAAAACTTAGATAGATAGACAGAGCTTGGGAATAGAAAGACGGATAGATAATAGGATAAGCACCCTTGAACAAGAATAGCCTTGTCTCTGAGCACATCTCCAACACCAAGCTGATCAAGTGCCCGCCACCCATTACGGAAGACGCCTATAGCTGAACCCTCTGCTCGCAGACTCTCTGATCTTTCATAAACTACACTTCTGAGTCCTTTCCTGCAAATGATTGGTTAATTAATCAGCCAATACTTATCACGCACTACAATTCTTGCCTCTGCAACTAATTCATATACACAAAACCAACAGCGAATGAAAGAGAAGAAGGACCTGTGAAGAGCAAGGGCCGTTGCAAGTCCGCCAATACCCCCGCCAACTATCACAACCTCGTGCTCTTCTTCTTCTCTGACTGCATCCATTTTTCTCTCTCCCTCTTTCTCTCTTATAGTATGACTTTTCTGATGATGGCTTCTTTTTAATGCTATATATGCAAAGTTGGTTAGGTGATACTACTGTAGCATTTACAAGTCCAGAGCAGGAACCCCGCAGTGTAGACCCCATACCCAATCCTAAGCTGTCTGGTTTCCACTTCGTGCAAGCACCCTCCTCAATTTGTTCCAGACACGACATTCGAGGTACTTAGAATAAAAATTACTAGATCTCACTCATAGAGGATTATTGAGTAATACGGGTTTATGTTTGTCTTTCTCCTCTTTTTATTATTATTATTCTTTTTTATCCTCCCATCTTTCCGGCTGTCCTTTTCACCGCCAACTGCGACACACATAGGATTTGAATTCTAAAACCTCTAAGAACTGTCTATGGATTATCAGTTGTCATAAGTCCAACTCCATTGATTAGTCTTTCTCTTATTGCATGTTGCCATCCTCTCAAAATATAGAGCATAAACTGTCTATGGATTTTTTTTTTTTTGGTAAGAAACTGTCTATGGATTATTACTACCTGAAGAAGTTTACTGACTAAATGGGTAACGTTTCAAGTTTCAACTCTAGAACGGCTTCTCTCTAGATGTTTACCCACAAAAATATAATTCCTGACGTTTCAAATTTGGACTTAGATTCGTGCATACAACGTGAGTCATCCGGCTGACTTTGCGGATCAGCTTCGATGTTTATCCAAAAAAATATAAAAATAAATCTTATATATACGGACAGTGTATACACTATATTCATGATATATATATAAATTAAATTTTAAATTTACATAATTATTATTCATCTAAGACTTTATACTGTCAAAATTGGAAAAGATTAATTTAAAATATAATTCGCATTACTTTTTCAAAATTGGAATTGATTTCGTGCATACAACATGAGTCATACGGCAAACTGTGGATATTATATTGATACTTATGATATATCGTTATCATGATCAAAAAGTACAATGAGTCTTGGTTAGGGTGCAAACAAGTAAAGTTTAATTGAGTAACTCACGAGTTTATTCGATCAAGACTCAATCTCGAACTCATAAACTCGAGTTGAACCTGGTTGAACTAGTTGACGAGTCAATATCAAACTTCATATGTAAAGTTGGAAAGCATGCGTATGCACGCGCACATACACGCGTATATATAGCTCACAAGTTTTTACTTGGTCAAAACTCAATCTGGAACTTGCAAACTCGAATTCAAGTAGGTCGAACTAGTTGACTAGTCAAGGTCGAGTTTATATATGTAAAGTTCGAAAGAGCGAGCGCGCACACATACACACACACATACATATATATATTAATTACTAATTTTATATTTATTAGTATGAAATGTCCATGTTGTCCCTTATTTAAAATTATATAAAATATAAACTCGATCAATTAAATTCGAAATAAGTTCAATTAGCCTCAATGAGCAAGAGTTCGAACTCAAACTAAAGTATTGCAAAATAAAATTGAGTTCGAACTTGAGTTCGACTTACAAGAGTTCGATAAGTTCGAACTCGAGATCGAATCCAAGTTTTTTAACTCGAGTTAAGGTCCAATACTGCACTACTCGAGCACAACTTGACTTGATTACACTCCTAGTCTTGGCAATAGGAAGTATAAGAGTGTAAGCATATTTTAATCTTAGTTTTTGTTATGCCAAAATTACCCTCATCTCTTTTAACTAGAGTTATTGCATGCCTTTTAATTAGAGTTATTGCATTTTAATCATGACACTAATAAGAAAAATGAAAAGTTATAATGAATTACATCTAAAAAATTTTGGTATTTAATATTAAAAACTGTCCATTTATAACTAATATTCACCAATCATTTCCCTCATCTCCAATTCATTATTTTATGTGTTAAAATTATCTCCAATTATTATATTGTTATGCATGATAATTAAACTTAACTATATTATATATATATATATATATTGGTTTAGAAGAAAATCATGATTAATAAGAAGACAAAAGGTTATAAACAGTTAATGAGAAAACAAAAGGTTATATTACTTATTAAATTCATTATATAATGTCATATCAATTAATAAAACTCCAAAAAAATTATCAATAATTAAAAAAATATAACAAAAAAAGTTTACAACTATTGAAATTGATAAAAATTTGTTTGTTTTTGCTTATTATAGGTTTCTTAGTCAATATTATACCAATAGCTTAGTTTAATTATCATGATCTTCCATCTTTAGAGTTTTTTATAACTGTAAAATACACAATAAACAAGAAACTGTTTGGTATTACAGAAAAAACTGATCGTTTTTAGCCAGAGAGCATTTTAAGGTAAGCATCCCATAAGCATTGTCGTAGACCAAGGAGCAAGGATTGCACGCCGTATAAACTGAAAAATGGTTTCCAATTACAGGGTTCGAAAATGGCTGACTGCCTTGTAATGTCCCATCAAATTGTACATTTCATAGATTTTCTGTTCGCGGACGATTAGAACGACAAATCAAAAGAAGGAATTACAGGGTCGGAGCTCTTTCAGCAGTTCCGGCTATGACAGTGAGCAAATTATTACCGAAGGGATCGCTTAAATGAGCTGCAAGGTTTTCAACGGGACCCTGTCCAGTGACATAAGCTTGGATGAAGAAACCAAGCATTGCAAACATGGCCAGTCTACCGTTCTTGATCTCTTTCACCTTTAGGAGGGCAAACTGGTCAGGGTCCTTGGCAAGTCCCAATGGATCGAAAGGACCCCCTGGGTGAAGCTTGTCCTCTAGATCCTGTATGTAACACACTCGCACAAGTCAATCTCCAAGTTCTCATAGTGATGGTGTATGGATAAGAAACAGTTGTAGTATTAACAACTCAAAATCTGAGCGTTATCAAACTCAGCGAGCATACCAGTGCATTGGTTATTCTGTAGTACTCAGCACCACCGACAAGAACAACCTCAAAAATGACAGCAAATGCAAGATTAATGGGAATGTTCTTTCCAAAGTAATTCAATGTGTTGCCGTCGAGGAGTAGAGCCCCAGTCTGCACAAGTTGCGTGTTAACTATTAACGCGATAAGGAAAAAGATAAAACGAGGTGCAATGCTGTCATACGATCTGGAAGGCTTGCAGCAAGGAAATGAAGTAACTACTACTACTTGCGTACCTTGAACCAAACAGCTTCAGGGCCGCAATTGGCCCCAAATTTGTTTAAGGCTTCAGGGATAACAAAGCCAGCAGCACCAAGCATGGCCCAGCGGCCGTGAATAAGCTCATATGCTTGATATCTGCATTACAAGAATCCCAAAATGGCCCCCGAATGAATAGTGTTCGTTAAAGTAGTAGTTTGACAATATGGTATCCTCCTGAGTCAACATGTACACCCGCAAAAAGGAAATTCCAAAGTGATGGATGTGCGTACGAGTGCAAGCACATACTTGAGAGTGCTATCGAGGGTTACTTTACTTACTTGGCAAAGTTTTCTGGCTTCTTGCTGAGGCCAAAAGGATCATATCCGTAACTGCATATTGACCAAATCAGATATTGTCAGAACCGTGACTGCCGTTGCAAATTCTCAGAAAAGGGGACATGTATAGACACAGATTCAGGGTTAGTAAAATGCGAGGCAGCATACGCAAAAAACAACTCACTCTCCAGGAACTTCTCCTGTCAAGTACTCGGGGATTTCTGATCTGTCTAAGAGCCCCTCGGGCAGGAAAATTCTTCTGTCAGGTCCTGAAATATTTGAGCATCAAAGGAAGTGTTAATTCAGGCAACCGTGCGTGCATTAGTATTTACAAGCAAAAGATTGACACTTTGATGGTGCAAATTACTAGTTGCTAGCGAGTTATGGATTCCAATTTCCATGATTTATGATCAGATCAGTGAATATAACCAACTAACTGAAGGAGGGAACTAATAAAGTGAATTTGACAACTCACCATACCACTTGGCGAGCTCGTCGTCCAATGAAGAGTCGGCCGCAGGCTTGGGCTTTGCAGCAGCTTTCTTCTTCGAGAAAAGGGCAACAGTCTTGAAACTGGCGGTGTTAGAAGGAGAAGGAGCGCACCTTGAAGAGCTGGTGAAGTTCAGAGGGTTTCCGAGCATTTCAGAGACGCCCAGAGAGGCAGCAGCAGTGGAGGCTGCAAGAGAAGCCATTTGACCGTGCCCTGAGATTTGATACCCCGTCCAGATACTGATATGATGACGAGAAATGGGGACTATGGGAGGGAGAAGTTGATGCACGGATACTCCCAACTAAAAGCTTATTCTGGTGGATGTGGGCTTGCCAACTGGGATTGCCGTTGCTTGTGATCTCTGATTGGTCTGCGTGAGAAGGGAAAGATGCTGCAATCTGATACAACATTTGGATAGGCTGAACTTGGCCACGTGGCTGATCATGCTGCTGATGTGGAGCAGTCATGCTCAACCGCATTGAGGATGCCTTACCTTGGATAACGTCCGTTATCCAATTACCATCCCTTCATTTTATTTTATTTCACTCCTTTTCCTTTTCTTTTCCAATACTAGTTTCTGTTTTAATTGGCTCTCTCCATTCCATTCTGCTGTTGAAGAGTTACCTTTGCATAGATTGGACCAAAAAAGAAGGTTGATAAAAATGTTGCAAACACAGTAACTATCGTTAATCTAAAATTTTTAAAGTTACAAGCCAAATCGTGATTCTATCTCATTATCCTTATTTATTAAGTGAAAATTACGAATCTTTTAAATCCCAAGTGAACAACGACTAAAAAAATTCATAGATTGTCTTGTAATTTTCATAATAATTACAATGTATAGAGTTTTATATATGTATTGTAACTTTTAAAATTACAATGGTTGTGATGCTACTAGGTGTTTGTTTAGTCCGGTTACAGTCAAACTCTACCACTTAATCATCAGAAAATGGTGTTGCTTCTCGTTACTTTCCAGAATTCAATTTCCAATTTGTCCGCCAGAGCTAGAGTGCACTCCAGCGCCTATATTTCTCAAAATTTTCTTCGCAGCACTAAAACTTAGCAATCGCATGGGCTTGTTAGAGTATTATTTGCTAAGATCTACTCTGGGTAAACTGAAGCACCAGGAACAACTGAGTTTTAGTTCAGTGGCAACCAAAAAGGAATTAAGGCCTCTTTGACTATAGATCAAGGGTTCAAACTCCACTTCAAATGAGGTGTCAAAACACCCATTTGATTTAATCGGATCTGTATAGGTTATAAAAATGTTATCGTAACCAACAAAAAAAAAAAAAAAACACACACACACACACACTAACTACATTTTCTGTTGTAACAACCATACCATATTCAAAGCAGAAACACAGAAGGAAAAACTGAACCTGCAGAACCCTTGAAAGAAAGAATCTCAATTCAAGTCTCACTAGGACATTGCAGTAGCATGTCAAGCTACTGATTCAATATTTACAAGAAAGCTACTTCAATATAATAATAATCACTACAATTATTATATTAACATAGAAAGGTTGCTCCCAATCTCTCACTTGAGGCTTTCTTTATTGCACTATGAGGCTTTCAGCATAATTGTTGAGGTCAAAGACTGTATAGAGACTCTTTTTGCAACCTATTCCCTTGTATACCTATTCTTCCATTTTTGAGTTTCACATGCTACCAGCAAATGATTTACAACCCAATCTCCTCCACACGTTCAGATCATTCACAAAAGAGCAAAGTCTAAAACCAAGAACCAAGAGCAGCGAGTTTGTGCAAACTTATTGTCGTCTCCATTTATCCACCTCTGTGGAAGTAGCTTTGACTAGCTTTTTGGTGTTTATTACAAGCTCATTGATCAGAGCACCAATTTCATCCCTGACATCAAGAGGCCATAGATAAGAACTTATTTCAAGGTAATCAGCTGCAGTTTTATAACTTTCTGAGCATCAAAATTTCATTCACACAAAAACTCAAATTTCAAATTTGAATAAAGATTGTATGGCATTCGTCTAAACCTGCTAGTGTAAAAATAACCTTACACTGACATTTATAAAAGATTAATCCTTGGAACATACTATTTGACTTCACAAATATCAATTATGGGGTACCATCCACTTTCACCTTTTCCCTTGGTTTTTCTTTTACTTTTAAAAGAAAACCCGAAAGCTTAAGGATATTGTTTTTGAAAGAAAAGTCAAACTGCTTTTTATAATCATTTTTCTCCAGTTAAAGTTTTGGGATTTGCAAAGTTCATTCCAATTTCCAGACAGATTTCCAGTACCCACATTGCTATTTGGTAGTTCAAAAGCTACGTCAAACAAGAGAAAGCTCCAACTCTGATTATGTAGGTCAAACTCTTCGATCAATTGGTCACAAATCAAGAGATTTGAGACCAGTCATTGAACCCGGCCTGGCAAGGAACCCGGGGAAAGGACCGGGTGGATGAGTCACTGGTTCAACTTGTGGGTAGGTGGTTGAACCAGTGGGCCACAAAATAATATTTCATAAACACGAATAATATATTAATTATCTTAGCAAATGTAAAATCTATAAATAAAGTGCTTTTATATATCAATATTTTATTTAGAAAGATTTATTTTGAACAAATAAATATTAATAGAAGACTCAATTGCATTTTGCATACTTTAGATATATAGGTCATGTAGTAAAAAAATAAAACAAAACTATTTGATTTAGCAACAAAACAAGTAGCAGCATTAATTCTTTGTAAAATCTGTTTTCGCCTAATGAAACAATTCTTAAATACACAACTATTGTTACATATTGATAACATTTCTAGCTTGAAAGTTGAGGGGATAAATTGTATAATAAAAAAAAAACAAATATAGTTAAGGGACATTTGATCAACAAGTGAAAGTTTAACCTAGTGGTAAAGTCTCTTCACATTTAGGTTGAGGACAAGGTTCAAACCTTGGCAAAATCATAAATTTGGGCCCAAAACCAATGACCCACCATGTCACCCAAAACCCAGCCAGGTTCGTGATTGAACCAGCGGGTCAAACGAGTTTGACCAGGTCACTTCTTAACTGGTCAGACTGAACCCGGCCCGGCCTAGTTACGGCCAATTCACCATGCTGAACGGTTCAACTGCCAGGCCAGGTTTAATAACTATGGTTGGGACACTAAGGAACTTCAAATAAATGGGACCAGCAACATGTATATGAACTTCCATTAAGACTGCTTGTGCTTGGAACATTCAATGAAGACCAATACATGCAATCAACCACAAAACACGATTTTCATCATAATAAGCAGTGATTGAATAAATGAATTGGGCTTATGGAGTTGACAAGAAAGAGTTACAAGATCGATTTGTTCTATAAAAACTTTAGAGCTCAGGCACCTGAACAACTAGCATGAACAAGAGGAGAACATATAGATTCTTAGCTTATCAGGAAGAAAAAGATTATTCCAGAGATTTCCCAAAGCAAGACTATAATTTCACCTGATTACTGTCGAACTCATATCTTCCCGACTTTACAAGACTAACCATTAAGGATTGGTGAAAATGGAATATGGAACCTTGATACTGAAAGAAATACAGTCCCAATATATGTCAAAACAAGTGAATTGAACGGTGCAATAGGTTCCTTCAATTGCATTCTCTCAATTGTAACTCATCTTGAACCACAAACCACAAGCAATCCAGACATGTGAAGATCTTCTTATAGCAGAACAGACACCTAAACCGTGTCTTCAAATCATGATGTCTTAAAAACGATTTCCGTGATCGCCATTTATTGCAAGAATATTGCATAATGACACACTGCATAATAGTGGGGGAATAAAAAAAAACAAGGATTGTGCTAAATATGGAATACAGCTTAAAGGAATACCAGAGCACTACTCAACAACTCATTAATGATCACCTTAACACATACCAAAACCAGACCAGTATGCATACTCTTAACTCAGCAGCCTAAAATTCCATTAACTCCAGTCCAAACCTCAATGGATGTAGTCACTACCAAAGTATGGTGAAAGGAAAAGGAGTCGCATCAGACAAACAGTTTGTGGCCTTGCAGACTCGTTAATAGTGCAACAAAACTAGAAACTGCAATAAACAAATCCTTTGACACAACTAAAGTACCATGCAGATTAAAAATGAACTGAAATTTTTGAGTGGTTTGGTGGTTTAGCCTACAAATCATATTTGTTCAAACCAACAAAAAAATGGCTTTGCAGTTTATGGCCTTGCAGACTCACTAATAGTGCAACAAAACTAGAAACTGTGATAAACAAATCCTTTGACACAACTAAAGTACTGCAGATTAAAAATGAACTGAAATTTTTGAGTGGTTTAGCATACAAATCATATTAGTTCAAATGAACAAAAAATGGGTAAATATCCGTACCACCCAAAAAAAAAAGAAAAAAAGTCTATGGGCATAAATGAGTTTCTGCTGGCCAGAAACATTATTATAAACCAGCCCAAGCTGGATGTGTTTATATGGACAGACATAGACATAACATACACATCTATTCTCCAGTAAGGATCAATTGGAAAGCCGTGATAAACATTTTTCCGTGCAGAATCAGTAGATACGAATCATAAAAGAGGGCTGGAACTATTGATAAGCTGAGAGAATTGACAAACAGGAAGCATCCAATAATGTAAGCCTCGCATATAAGCTACACTAGGCAGACAAGAAAAGACTTGTTGACCCTGGAGCAGCGTCTTCATGCTCATAAATTACGAAAATCTAGAATCCGTTTGTTTTCCTCCCCAAGGATTGAATGAATTGCATCATGTTACAATCGTGTCAAATGAAAACTAGTTTAGTTTGGGTTTTTGGGGAGAAATAGAAGAAAAAGCGGATGAAATGATTTTGGGGGACAAGGATCAGCAGTATGCCGATAACGCCACAAAGAGTCGAAGCTAAAATTAAGGATACATACCTGGCGACGTTGGAGTATCGGCGGTTGTAATCAAAAGCAATACCCCTTCCAACTCCGTACCCAAATCCCAGGCCAAGTCCGCAGCCTGCTCCGGCTCCCAAACCCAGCTGTAATCCAGGAATTCCAGGACCGACACCCATACCTACAGTTTATTCAGGAGAAAGAAGAGAAAGCATAGAGAAGTAAAAGCAAAGCAAAAGCAGAAATGCATACAGAACAAACGAATAAAAAAGAGGAAGCAAGCGATTGAGTCGGCAATACTACCTCCAATGATGCCGATGGCTAAACCGACACCACAGCCAAATCCAACACCAAAAGCAGGGCCAATCTTACCCAACTGCTTTGACTTCACCTCTGGCAGCTTCCACAATATGCCCTTCTCTTCTTCTTCATCATCATCTCTGCCGCTGCCTCTGCCGCCGCTCCCACCGTACCCGAAACCATATGCTCCGGTGCTCATCTCTCTACAACTCTGCCGCACTCCCCAATGTATACATACGTCCACACACACTAGAACTACCGCTGCTGGACTGTCCGACGACTCTGCGTATACTTATCCCGATATGGTGGGGAAAATTGTTGGATCCGATCCGCAGGCCACCCTACTCTTTAACTTAACGTTGGGTACATCTTGAGGACTGGACTGGGCTGTAGTACCACATTGGACTGGACTGGGCTGTAGTACCACATTGGACGGATTCAGATCCGCGTAACCCAAGGCAACGTATTAAAACAACAAAAATAAAAAAATAAAATAGAATTTAAGCAACAACACGTAAAATCCTAACAAATTTTGTTACTTATTTGAAATTTATTTGTGCCTAAAACTCAATTTAAACTACTCATTTTCAAATTTGTCCATCTCTTTGGAGCTGCTCTAATCTATCCGTGTGGAGGCCAAATTATTCCCAAAAAAAAAAAAAAAGAGACGGCAAATGCAGATTTTCGACAGCAGTTATCAATGGATTTTGTTTTTAATTTGGGCCGGTTTTCAGCGTTAAGGACTGGGTTGGGGCGGGGGGAGTGGGCTTTGGCGGGGGAGTGTAGTTGGCAATCCCACCGAAGCACTACTTAGCTGCAGTGTGAGGTTACAGAAGCTGGCTGCATAGCAGCCAATGGTGGCAACAACGGAGGGAAGGGAAATGGAAATAATGGGAATGGGAGTTGGAGTCGGAGCTGCTTCTTCCTTAAAAAACAAGAATCATCCGACCACCCACGCACTTCCACTTGCACCCCTCCAACTCAAGCTCCTCAACGGCGGTTATGCGGCGGGTACTCCTACTGGTAAAAAGCACTATACCAGTCCTACAAATAATTTCCCTCGCCTGACCACCCTACTCCAACACCATCATCTATATCAGCCTTTCACCTTTACATCATCTGCCTCCACGAATCTCAACCAGGTTCTTGTTCGGGATGACGACGACGATGACATCCACGCTCTGTTTCAGGTTTCTCTTCTCCCCTGCACCCCTCAAAACCAACCCCCCCCCCCCCCCCCTTCATTTATTTTATCACTCTCTCTATTATACTTTTATTTCATCCTTGAATCTTAGCATCTTCCTCAGTTGTACAACTGATACTGATTGTTGGATCTTTTTCTCCTCCCTTACACACTGCGATGCTGACATGTCCTTTTTTCTTAAGTACTATTCGACGACTTTGCTACAACATTTCTCACCAAAAACAAATAAAGATCCTGACTGTTTTTTTTTTTATTTCTTTTTCTTAAATCAAGTCTCTTTGCTAATTGCACTTGGTCTCCCTTTCTGCCATGTGGTGAAAAGTTGATACCAAGTGATGACATAGTAGTTTCTTTTCTGCAAATGGATTCTTGAGATGACTTCTGCCTTTTCTTTTTGGGTGCAGATTCTTCCTTGCGATTTGCGTAATATCCTTATGCATGACTCCAAGCAATCTCAGCTCTTAGAGGTCCGTTGATGTTTTCCATCCAGTATTTTCTAAACGAGAAGTCCACCCTCTTGCTTGAAATGGCACATGCCATTCTGCAAAGTGATAAAGTCAGATTTATTTATTTCATCTTTTGTTCTCTTCGAATAATGGCCCGTTTGATGTTTTCTGGTCGTTTCTTTGAGAATTGCCATCTTTCGAGGTGGAAAGTATTCTTTTCCAACCCCAAAGTTTATCATTGGCGGCAAACTTACAAGGGCAGCATCATCTCGACGACACAAAACTAACTGGCTTAATTTTCTTAGCTTTCAGATAACTAGCTATAGATGATGTCCCACAACTAAACTTTCTGGTTTCATTCTACCAATAGGTGATCTTGGACCTGGGAAAGTTGCCACAAGCATGCTATGCTGGTGATTTTGGGAGGCAGGTTTTAAGGGACACTGAGGTGAATCGCTAGATTATAGGATTCTTCCTTGGTTTATTGAATTCTGCTGAATTATCTGCATGCCTCTTGCAATATCCTACTGGTTTCTTGGTTTATGGTACGATAATACAAATTTGACTTCATATTGAGCATCTGGAAAGGTAGTACTTAATATAATGAACTGTCTAGACGGTAGTCTAATTCAATTATTCTGATTATATATCTGGGTAAAGTGTATGGTAACCCATCAAACTATTTCAAGTTCTCAGCTCGGTCATTGCACTTGTTAGTGTGTCAATTGACATGCTAAACTATTCAAACTGATGCAATCAGCCCATTCCGTTAGTTTTTTCAGTTAACTTAGACAGAACACCTGTGAGACAGATGCTTTCAGTGGGGACTAAAACAGCAGTTTGCCTCAACCTACCTTCCCTAGTTCATTAAGATATATCTTCTATCGATTAAAATCTTTTTGTCATCAGATTAGGAAGAGAGGTTCAAGAAACAACTTATAGACGACCCGATTGTCAACCACCACAGCCACCGAGGACCCCAACTCCCCACAGAGCCACTGCTCAACACTCATCAATTAGAGCAACCCATGATGAACCCATAGCGCTAGGAACCAAAGGTAGTGCAGCAAAACAGTCTTCAGATAATAAGATAATAATATAGAAGTCAAGAAAGATGACATCATCTCGTTCCAAAGGGTCATGAGGATGAGGATAAAGAAGAATGATGAATTGAACTAGAAAGGGCTAATTGCAGGGTTTGCCATGCTCGAAAAGATGGACGATTCTGCAACATAGTTCTTGACAAATGGGAAAGCTTTGTCGAAAGTTCAAAGAATGAAAGAATGTGTACACAAGAAGGCTAACGGAATTCTCATAGATGATGTTAAACTGAAATTAGTCAAGCTAATCTGATGAGAAGAAGGATTAGTCGATTAGGGAAGATGAATTTTAGACAAGATATCGCTTTTGTCCTTGCCAAAGGCATTTGCCTTTCATGTTAGCATTATGCCATCTGAGTTAACAGAAGAACTAGCATAATGGGTTAATTTCACAGTTTGAGTAGTTTAGTGGGCCAATTGACACGAAAAAAGGTTTAATGATCTAGATGAGAATTTAAAATAGATTAATAGGCCATGGTGCACTTTACCCTATATATTTTAAGCCATTTGATTAACCAGGTGACAATAGAAGAGCTAGAGTATGCTCAAAATGCAATTGGGCAATTTGGAGATGATAATAGAGCTGGCATTGTGGGTACCTTGCACCGCATATCTGCAATTAGGAGCAGGAAAGGTCAAGTTATTGGTTTGACATGCAGAGTTGGAAGGGCAATCCAGGGGCATGTTAGCATGGTTAGGGATTTGCTTGACTTCAGTGAGAGCATCTTGTTTGTTGGAAGGTCAGTTAGCAAACTAATCTCCTATACAGATGTAGTTCTTCTTAGACCTTAATAGGCATTGCACAAACAAATATTGCTCATTCTAATTTCTCTTTACCTAGCATTCCATGAAACTCAGCTATAGCATTATCGTATTCACATGCAACCCCCATCTACCTATTATAAAATTGCAAGAGAGAGGTACAAATACTGACTGGACTTAAAAAGAATATGAAAATAACTACTCCCAATTATTTTGTCATGTTTTGGGAATACAACCTTTTAAGAATAGTGGTTTGATTGTGATGTTTGTACTTCTCTTTCCAATCTTACCCCCACAAATTCAAAATTTGAATTTGAATGGTAACATGCATATGATTAAAGGGACGGACTATATTGGAAGGAGAGATTAAAAAGTGCTTTGACTTTCTCAACATGACAAACATTTTGGGACATCCCAAAATGGAAAGTATGACACTTTCAATGGGATGAAGGGAGTATCATCTTTAGGCAATAATATTCGTTTAAAGCACGTGGGCTCTCTCTGGTGTCTGAAAAGAGAAGACCAAGCGCTAAGTTATCCATGAAGAAAATTTATAAGGCTTAATGTCACTAGAAAAATCTGCAGTGAATAACTTTACATGCGCACGTCTAATATTTGCTAAATCAAATTGCAGTTCTACAGACTGATTAATTGACACAATAAAACTTACATGACATCTCAATTCAACCTTCAGTAGGTTGATTAATGTTGTGTTCTTTTGAATTGATTCAGTTCTTTTTCTTGATTACAAAGCTTGTGTCAAATATTTCCTTTGGAAATCAGTCCAATTATCAGGAACCATGCCTTCGTAGCTTATTCATGATATTTACTTTGTTCATGCCTTCAATCCTCTTTGGCATTCTTCCATGTGGCCTGGCTATTGTCTTATCCCCTCCAACTTGGAGAAAAACCTGATCATAAAGATTCTTCATTTTATGCATTTAGATGGCCTCTGAGATTGCTTGTAATGTAAGATAAAGGAGCAAAAATGAGTCCATTTGTAGATTTATAACTGCAACTTCATTTTCCACCTTTTTTTACTATACTGCTCTTCTTGTATCTAGTTATTGTGGATTTCATAGGATGATTTAGATGAGGTATATACTTACTGTATGCCAGTCCAATCGTATTGATGAAAGTTACTTATCAGAACAAGGATACGTGAACACATAAGGTGCAAAGCTTGCATTTTAACTTTCTTCAGTTTATTCTGGGTTGATTTGGGTGGTAAATAGACCAGACTGAGAAGTAATGGCCTCGTTTGGATTGCATTTTTCTGAATTTTTTGTAGAAAAATTACTGTAGCAATTTGATATATATGAGGTAAAAAGATGAATGAAAAATGTGTTCACGGAAAATGTAACAATTTTTCTTTAAAAAATTGGCAATCCTAACACACCCAATGTATTTCCGGTATCAAATCAAAGAAAAAGTTAATCCATGTCACCTGTGATACTGTGCAAACTGTGTGCACTATTATGTGCAGTGCTTGGATTAGAATCATATAGCTTGTGGTTAGCTAGTCTTCATTTCTGAGCACATATACCATTCTGGATTTAGACTACATTGATATCTTTACTATGATGGAGTGGAAATATAGCACATTTATGTAATTGTTCCCAAACAAGTATGGATCCTGAGACGCCAATGCCTTAAAACAACCACACTGCTCCATTCATATGATCTGACCCTCAATTGCTTCCAATTTCTGCTCAGAAGTTGTATTATGTTATTTGCTTTGCTAAGTTTGATTTACTTTCTTGTAGTTCTTGTAGCTCACATGCTTTATTGATATGAATGTCTTGTGTTTAACAGACCTGGCGTAGGCAAAACTACAGTAATGCGGGAGTTATCTCGCGTCCTGTCGCATGATCTTCAAAAGAGAGTGGTTTGTTATGTTTAAGTATTTCTGTATTACATCACTTGTCAGTCCACTTCCAACACTATCACAGCTTTGTATATATTTTCTTCTCTACTTAAGAAACTGATCAACCAAGATCCCTAAATGGAATAGGTGGTTGTTGACACCAGCAATGAAATCGGAGGTGATGGGGATGTTCCACACCCTGCAATAGGAAGTGCAAGAAGATTGCAGGTTCCTGAGCCATCTATGCAGCACTTAGTTATGATTGAAGCAGTGGAGAATCACATGCCTGAGGTGATTATAATTGATGAGATTGGCACAGAATCTGAAGTTAATGCTTGTCGAACTATTGCAGAGAGAGGAGTTATGCTTGTAGGCACTGCTCATGGTGAGGGGCTGGAGAACATTGTCAAGAATCCTATCCTAGTGGACCTGGTTTGTTTAGATCCTTCTGGAAATTCTTAATATGAAAGTAATCTGTTTGATCCTTTGTTCTTATCATATTGCAATATCAATAGCATCTTCCCAACTTGTAGAGATCTTCAATTATCCTGATCCTTAGTTGTCATTGTTATCTCCACTAAATTGATTGCCATACAAAGTGATCATGCGAAGCTGAATTTGTCAAGAATGTCTGGGGGCCATAAAAAACTCACTTGTTTGATAACTCACAAATTGCTGTGGTCTTGTTTTGATTAATTTAAACATTCATAGTTTTTTGATATTTAGTACATGGATAATTGTAATGTTTTGTGGGTAAGTTGCTGGTATGATTGCGAGAAGGATGAGGGGGAGTAGAAAGCATGTTGGAAGGCTGAGGAGAAGGGAGAGAGGTACAGCAATTAGTGTGTTGTTTGTGGGAACTCATTCCATGTCCTCATTTATTTAAAGTAGATGCTGTTATTTGAATCCTTTAAAGAGGAAGTGAAAGCATCTTCAGTTTACTTAGGAGTCTGGTGCTTGTTTTTTCAGCATTTTTCAAAACAGTATCCAAAACTATATAATCAAATTTGTTTTTTCACTAATAGTCACAGGATTTTATAAAGGTAGTCATAAAAACAAGAACCAGGCATAGAGCTATTAGGCTTATTTGCTGCTGTACTCTTATATAGGATGTTAACCTAGAAGTGCAGATGTAAGCATATTCAGTATAGTTTTATGGGGAGGGGTAATCCGAAATCTTATGAAAACAAGTGATTGACGTTGATAAAATTTCTCTATCCAACATCAGCCTCAAATCTTTCATTTGCATATTAGAAGATGAATAACGCATGATCTCGAGGACAATGTTCCACAGACATACAATAGTGGCTGTCACGCTAGTTCAGTTTCATATTGCTCAAGCATTTCAAGTTCTTTGGTTTGAATATCTTAAGACTATAGAGAATCCTTAGGAGCTATGCGAAAGTTGCATGCAGAATCCTTAGGTGTCATGCAGAATTGGCATGCATAATTTCTTTTATATTTTTAATGAAATGATTTGACACAATCTTGATTTTTTCAATGTTGAATATTCAGATTGGTGGAGTGAAAAGCGTAACATTAGGTGATCAAGAAGCCCGAGTAAGAAATAGCAAAAAAATCATCTTTGAGAGAGTGGCTTCTCCCACATTTCCTTTTTTGGTTGAGGTTAGGGAGCGGGACTATTGGGCCATACATCGGGTTAGTTGTTTATTTTTCAGTAATCATTGAAATCCTGAATTAAGATCTATTTCACACCTTGTGTCTTCCATGTTGATAAATTTTATTTTCGTTATTTTTTTCTTACTATATTTTTCTCGCCTATTTCTTTGACCTATATTTTTCTCTCCTATTTCTTTGGTGGGGTATGGCAAAGGGTTGTTTGCATCTGTGCTTTAGGATTGTTAGTGACAAGAAAAGTCTAGTTTATTTCTCATGCAATTGTATCCTTCATGGTGGAATGCTTTATAGTATGGTCTTTAATTGGAAAGTCCACCTAGGGAATGCCTACTAAAGACAGAGCTATGAAGTTTATAATGACACTAACAAAATTAGCGGCCTTCCCTTGAATTTTGCACAAATTCAAGGTGTTTTTGTTACTTAAATATTCTTTTTTTCTATTTTCAATGTTCACTTGTGCAACCTCTGGTGCTATGTAATTTTGCTCTGCATTGTGTGGAAGGAGGTCTTAGTATTCTTCTCTCTTTTTTTTTTTTGTGGTGGCATTGTTTGTAAGGCGGCCATTGGTTCAATACATGCAAGTAATCTTTTTCTCTGGTACGGATAAATCTAGTCCTTCATATATTGTGGGAAATAGGATTCTTGTGCACTGAGTTTGTGTTATCGTAAAATTTTGCTGTTTCTGTTTCTTTCATGATCTCTATTAAAACTTCTTATCTTCCATACATTGAACAAAATAACCAGCTGGGTTTGCTCTATAACATTTACTTAGACCCCAATTTAGTTATTGTTGGCTTCTTGTTTGGCCGTGTATGCGATGAATTAGAGGATAGGTGCCTGATCATCTAAGATTTGACTGCCTGTAGTCCAGCAGTGCAGTTAAGTTATTTAAGATCAAGCTGGAGGTCCAACAGTACTATGGTTA
Organism: Coffea arabica; assembly: GCF_036785885.1. Taxonomy (NCBI): domain Eukaryota; kingdom Viridiplantae; phylum Streptophyta; class Magnoliopsida; order Gentianales; family Rubiaceae; genus Coffea; species Coffea arabica. The sequence goes on from NC_092328.1 coordinate 48,809,109, forward strand.
TGGTGGATGTCTTCAAATGTCAAACCTAGAGGATTCTTGTCTAGATTGAAACAACTTTATCACTTTGTTTTTGTCTTTGCAAGATATTTTAGGTGGAATAATTTTTTCTTTTTCCAATTTCATTATTTAGACAGGAAGGAGTGTGGATGCTTTGCTTCGTGGGAGGAAATCGTTCGTTGAGGTAAGCAATGTATTTTATCCGTGTTCCATGATATTTCTGGGTTATACTTTAAAAGGGTAGTTAAATCTGCTGTAACATGGGCATATATATGGTACAGAATAAAGGCTGTAAATATAGCAATTAATTGAGTGAAGAAAAAACTATGGATGTATATTTGAAAACCTAATATCTCTTGGCAAGAGTTCTTTCTCATTGCTGATTAGGATATGGTCAACATGTGCTTTTAAACTCCTCTAAAATGTGAAAGTAGCCAGGTTCTTTAATAGGTTTCTACCCCATACACATTATAGATATTTGGTGAAGTATCTTGCATCCTTGATTGATGGTCGATTTAGTTGTTAAAGGAAGGTCCGGATGAAGTGGAAAAGTTCCAACTTTCTAAAACTATGACGGGATTAAGAAGTTAACTCAAATTGTGGTAATAGCTTCAACATGCTTAACTAGAAATGATGAGAACTCGAATGATTCTGCAAAATGGAAAAACACAAATTCCTGGCAGAACTCCTAAAACACGGTTAAACCATATTTTACCTTTAGAAATGTATAATGTACAGAACGGCTCTATTCTATTTAACATGCATTGCTTTTACAGATTAGGAAAAGAGATAAAGACATGAAAATCATGATTGAAAGATGGAAGATGGAAGCCTGAATTGTCACTTTGGGAACTGCTAATATCAGTTTGATCCTGTCAGCAGCTTGCACAGAGTTCTTGACGAATGGAGGCTTTTACTGGTTTTTTGTTGCATATGAAGGAAGATTGATCTTGTAAAGCTTTGCATAAAGTAGGTGGTCAGATTTTTAATGATCCTAGAATCCCGTCAAGAAGCTTATTGGGTGACTTGGGATCTCTAACCAACTCCGACTTTCATCTTTCAAATCCATTGCATGAGATCTTACCAGAGATCCTAGAAAATTCAATGAGATCAGTAACTTTCATATCGAGATGGTGATTAAAAGAGGGCCACCTCTTAGGGGGTTCTAATTTCTAAGGGGCAGGATTCCAATTCTTCGCTACCAGTAACCACCCTCCACTTGAGGACTACAGCTCAAGCAGGTCCCTCCCCCACAAAATACTTCTCCACCCCCACGTGGCATTGGTATTACATTTGACAGTGAGGAAGTTCCTGTTCATATAAATGTTTTGAAATAAAAAAAAACTTACTGACAAAGATTGCCTTAGCTAAGAATGCCTGCCCTATTCATTTCCTCAGTAGATCTAATACCTCGTCTCCATTGTTATTTAGACTTAGGTAGAATAGACAAGGGTTTCCAATTGATACCCTAGCCTTCTACAAATAAATCTGGCAAATGTCGATCCACGCTTTAAGCAGCACTCCGTGGGATATGAAACATTGCAAGCGTAAACGATCTCCACTTTCCAATGCGCTTTGGCGAACTAAACACTAAGGCCTTGTTTAGAAGGTCATTTTTCACCAAAATTTTTACACTTTTCATGAATATATTTTTTAATTATTTTTTTATTTCATATATATCAAATTGTTATAGTACAACAATTTTAGAAAATTGCAATCCAAACAGGACATAAATTTGACTTTAAAAAATTTACCTTTTGACCAGACAAAAAAAATGAGAAAATTTTTTGCTAACACCAATTTCTGAGTGTAATGCGAATAATGAATGTAAAGTGTATGAGTGGATAATGAAAGGCGTTTGTTGGAAAAAAAAAAAAAGGATAATGATAGGCACTGTAATGAATTTAGTGTATATGAAACTATGAATTCAAGACAAAAAACTATGAATTAGCTATGAATTTTTAGCTATAATGCACTTGTTATTTTCATAGCTTATTAGTATCAAAATAAGAAAATTGCACAAAATTTTCCTCGCTTTTTGCCAAAAAAATAAAATAAAATTTACCTTCCTCGTAATTAGAATGTTGATCTCATGTCACTCGTGAAAGCAAGTCATGGTCCAAGACCTCCAATTTTTGGCAACTTTTTGACCCACCGCACAGGTTCAATTCTACAGGAGCAAAAAATGCCAGATTAAGGGGACGAAATAAAAACTTAAAGAAACAAACTACTATAAAAAAAATTCATATAAACTTGCACGTCACTGCCTCGGTTCTCATAGGAAGTATTTCTTTAATTATTCACCTAAACAATTAACATGCAATTAATGATGCAACACGCAAATCTTGATCCGTGATTTACTTCCTAAAAGCTAAGTAGTATTAAACTAACCCATACCCACTGGCCTCTGCTTTGTTATTACAGCTTTCATGAGAAGTCACTCCTAAATAGAGAGAATGATTTCCACTCCTAAATTTTAGCAAAATGTGGATTCCGAAATGTTTGAATAGAGGAAAAAATTGCATTTAACAAAAATATCCATTGATTTCAATTATACTATTACACCATAAGCAGAATTAAATATCTTAGTATCAAGTTTGTTTGATCATTTTATCGTATTTGAAATTGTGTTCAAGTTTGATTTGTTTATATACCAAGTTGAGTTTGAAAATATTTTTATCAAGTCAAACTCTAATAGCTTGAATATTTTAGTTGCAAAGTTCCAATGTTTATCAAATCGAACTCTAATAATTTGAATATTTTACATACAAAGTTCCAATGTTAATCAAGCTAAGTTTTGAGCCAAGTTAAAAATTTTGCCGAACAAAAAATATTAGTCATACTCGGTTTGATAATTCGCGAACCAAATTCGATGAACTGATAAGAAGAGATTGATTGATTGGTATGTCAAATCTGGATCAGCGGTTCAATTGATCGGACCCCGAACTGGTCATAACTTTGGTTCGGTTCATACCTTGAAGTTGACTGGAGTTAAAAATCGGTAAGAACCGGATTGAATCGTTGAATCGGCGGTTTTTTTGTTTTTGTATATTAAATTGAAAAAATGTATTAAAAAAAAGATTAAGTTTTCCTTAACCCTAAAGACTAATTATTAAATGCCACATCCACTCACTTTCTTCTCATTTTTTGTCTTTTATCAAGTTTGCATCTCTGTTTTCTATTTTCCTGATTTTCTCCAAATTCCAAACTTCTTTTTTTAAAAAAAAAATTGCAATATCTAAATCCCAAAAACATGAATCAAAAATTTAAACTCACAATATCTAATTCCTATGGACGTGAATTTTGTATAATTTTAGAATATTGTGGTATTTTTGGATTGGATTTAAATTATTTTTTGGTAGATACAATTAAGACTAAGATGAAATTTATTTTTTGTTACAACTTATAATTTAAAATTTTTATTTGTGAAAATCCAAGTTCTTTAAAAATATTAAAATTTTTATCATATAAAGTTTTAAATTAGTTCATTGCATGTCTTACTTTGTACATATATTTATATAAATTATTTTTAAAAAAATTTATTGAATCGATCCGACTGGTTGAATCTCGATCCGAACATCTCGCCGGTTCAATTAACATCCTGAGTTTCAAAACATTGCTAAAGAGGTAGGTCTTGGCTCATGGCAGCCGGGAATTGTTGGCCCAGACTACAAGATAAGAAGTGAGCGGATGAGAGCAAACGGTCCAGAGATTGGCAGACGTAGAGAGAGAAAAGTTGACGGATCAGAGCGGAAATCGTAGTTAGATAATTGGAGTCTTGGAGTATTGTATATAGTGGTTATTATTAGTACTTACTGGGGGACAAAGATAGACGGGATTGAATTGCAAATTGCAATTAGGAATGGCATCGGCATGGTTGAGTACAAACATTGCAGCTACCGGTGCAAGTAGCATAACGTATGGGATGTCTGGAATGGTAGTAAGAGTAGCCCCCGTTGATCCTATAAATGTAAAAAATGTAAACCGTCACAATAATTATCGCTGCTGCAGCACCGCCGCCAGTAGTACTAGTACTGCTAGTACTTATCCTGCAACGAAGCTCTCGTCGTCTTCGTCGAGGGGCAGAAAGAGGTGCTACGCTAACCGGAGGAGAGCTGAAGCAGAGACCCCAATCCCAATGGCAACCAGCGTCATCGAGAAATCCGGAATCAAGATCATTAAAAACCCTCCTGAATCTAGGCTCTCTGACCTCGGCGTCAGAACTTGGCCCAAGTAAGCGTACCCCACTTACCATATACGCATCCCCTTTTTTGGAGTCTTTACTACTCCCTAGTAATTTTTAATTTTTCTTCCCCCACCTTCTCTTAGCGGGAAATGAATCCCTTTGTTTGTTTTAATTTCAATAATTGAATGGTCTTCCGTCTCGTCTGGCTTTCGTGTATAAAATGACGACATGGACAAATTTTCAGATCTTCTCGTTATCGCTCGTCATTACTACTGTAGTATTCTTAAGCAATTCTCGGCCTTTTTATTTCAACATGAAATGAATTACTATATCAGCTTTCTGACTATTACTCACTAGTTACTAATATTTGGGAATTTCTCTGCCTTTCCCTTGCCAGCTTCTGGCTCGGTATGAGAGGAGAGGGAAGGATTTATAAACCATGTTTATGCCTTTTTTTTTTCTTTTAAAGATTTGATTACTCTTCTTCTGCCAGGATTCCATTTTTCCTTGAATTTTCCTTTTCTTGAGTGAAACTCACTTGTCGCATTTTCCAATTTTCTCAGCATTGTTACACAATTTTCTAGTATGAGCTTCATTAAACTTCTATGGGTCATATTTTACGCGTTTCTCTCCGGTGTTTTTGTTAACCCAACGAGAACGTAGCTTTTGTTTCTTTATATTTTCACTATGAAATCCTTTAAGAGTTGGGATTGACACCCTTGTTTTTCTGAAGAACAATATTACCGTATTCAGTCTCCCTTTAAATTTCCTGACGCTTTTTCTATCTGCCATGACTGTTTGCAGGGAACTATAGTCATCACATGTCCCTTCTCTCCTTTGTTTTTTCTGTACTTAACAGTGTTGGGAGGGACTCTTTATTAGTAGGGCGGGATTTACTGAGCAAAGCGAGTATTAAAGATTGCCCAAGGTTTGGTTTTTTTACTTCTGGGCTCACAAAGCAACGAGGGAGCGTAGGTCTATCAGGAAACACCTTGGAACTATTAATTATCAAGTGCACGAAACTTCTCATTGAGTTCCCTTATGGCACTATGGGAGTAGGACACCTGGTATGGGTGATGGCTTGAAGTTGAGCTATATAATTTGTAGACTTTTGCCATACTTTGAAGATGAATGACTACAACGCTAATTGTTGAATGCAAATTACAGCGGATTGAATGTGATTGGGTGCATTTCATCATTTAAGGAAAATGTAACTACATTTGTTGTGCTTTACTGAAACCTCATTCAGGTGATACTTCATTTGAAAGGGAAATAAAGAAAAGAGAAAAAGGAATTTTAACCCATATAGGCTTTATTGTGTAAACCATGTTTGCATATACTGTTCTCTTGAGTCCAGGAAATTTTGAATACCTGTTCTTGGCAGTTGTTTGAAATTTTCCTTGGTTCAGCTTTAATTAACTGTGCCTAATCCTAATAGTTCTGCTTGGTTCAATCGGTCTCACTGAACTATTTTGGTCGACACCCCACTTCTGCTTGTTCGAAATCAATCGGCCCTAATAGTTCGGAAGAAAAAGGCTGAGTTTTCTAGTAAAGAGTTGAATAAGGGACGAATAGTTCAGTGAGATTGATGGAACTACATCCAATAATAATCCTTTCTTTTGCCATTCTTTCCTCCCTGTAGCACTTACCGTTGATCACCAATGTCCGAGCCTTGCCTGATCAATATAGAAAAGATTTCCCCACTAGGGAGGGAAGAGAGAGGCCTGTTCACTTAAGACAGGCGGTAGGATTTTCATTCAAGAGCTCCCTCTTTGGCTTTATTAATGCATGACCTTCGAAATCCATGACCAATAACTGATTACTTAATCCTAACCCTATGAGTCAATACATATAATTGCTGAGAATTTCCCGTGGAATAGCTCAATTAACTAAATACCTGTAACTGTAAAATATATATATATATATATATATAGAACAGACAAACTCTTAGAGCTACTTTCCTACCATGATGACCATATCCCATATCCCACTCTCTTCGATGATACATGCTCTTGATTCTTCAGTTTTTACAATGTAACAAGGGGCTGTGTGCTTGAATAAGAGAATGGTATGTTCCTGATAAGTTCTGATTCATAGTTTCAGAGTGGGTGATACGTTGTATGAATTAAGTTGAAATTGTGCAATACACACCCGCCAATTCACTCCCACTGTTTCTTTTCTTAGCATCCTTGTGCTGTTCCATCCATATAACTGAATTATCAAGATTAAGAATAAGCTAAATTAAGTTGCAATAACATTTGTGGTACTGATATGTTTTCTTAGGTGGGAAGTCTTGCTTCTTTTGTAGCCACGCAAAAATTTTTAGTCTCCAAGTATTCATGAAACCAAGTGATTTTGAATTTCAATTCAACCATTTATCTTAGTCTTTTTGCTTTTGCTTGTTGAGCAATAGCACATGTTTCCTGTGTACAATATGGCTACAGACACAATGGTCTACCTTGTTAATAGCTCTATTGTTCTGTAGGTGGGGGTGTCCTCCTAGCAAATTCCCATGGACATACTCATCCAAGGAAACGTGCTACCTACTGAAGGGAAAGGTTAAAGTCTATCCTGACGGATCTGAGGAAGTTGTGGAAATTGGTGCTGGTGACTTGGTTGAATTCCCAAAGGGTATGAGCTGCACTTGGGATGTCTCAGAGGCTGTGGACAAGCATTACAGCTTCGATTAACTGCAGTCTCGATGCATAAGGCTCTGCAAGTTTTACCAGCCTATGATTACTAGCAAAATGGATATTCAACAGTGATTATTACTTGTCTACGTAGTCAAGCATGCTTCTGCAGTTGTGATGCTACTAAAATGTTGAAATTACATGAAATCTCTAATCCCAGAAAAGCAAAAATTGCAACTGGATACCGTGTAACTAGTTTGTTGAATGTAGTGCAAAAATTGCAACTGGATACCGTGTAACTAGTTTGTCGAATGTAGTGTTTGGACGCTGGTTTTGTATCAAGGAAGGCAGACTGCGGATAAAAGAAGATATCTAGAATTTTTATAGTTACCGATATGATGCCTTGAGAATGTTAGAATACTGTCCGAACTGAGGACTTGTACCTGGACTTCCAAATTGAGGATAGATTCTACTTACTGTGCATCATAGATGAGTTACTCTCTCTTGACCAAAGCCCAAAGCTTTTTGGCAAATTTTTACTAACCCTTAAATGCGAGAAAAACTTCTAGAGATGGTGGGAAGGTATATTAAATGCGAGGAAAAGACCACAAGGAGAAGACCACATTACACTGACAGCAAACATAATCTGACAAATTTCGAAAGCCAGAAATGCATGCTAGTTCAAAAGAAAATGTGGGGATCATATGTCAATCTTAGATCATGCAAAGACAGAGTGGCTGGAGTTTCAAGAAGAGCAATTAGGCAATGATGAAAAGCACAGAACAGGAACAGGTCACCAGATGCACAACCACAAGTGAAGACCACCAGACGAAAGAGTGGTGATGACCAACACGGATACGGATGTACCTACTGCATTGGCCGGAGCAGGCTTAGGATTGACATAGATAATCCAACCTAAGGAAAAACTTTTGGTACAATGTAACTTTTAAGATCAATAACGTTTTGAGAATTCATGGGATTAATCCCATACGCAATATTAAATCTCCTAAGCCTATCCCGTCCAAATGGACATAGATAATCCATTGGGATTTAGGCTCAATTACCACCTCTCCTCTCATTACAACTTTATTGTGACCTTATAGAATGAAGTAAATATGCGCAAAATCCATCACCAAAACTCTGCATAAATGACCATAAATTGATTTCAAAAAATAGTCAAAAGGTCAAGTAAAGAGGAAAGACAGAGTGTTAATAAGACATGCAAGGCTAATATTTTGGGCTGTTTGAACAGAATATTATTTGATATATTATTTAAAATAATTATTATAGTATTTTTTGTGGTGTGAACAGATTAGAAAACGTATCTGTGACCCAATGCATTACTTGTTACCAAACCGAAAGTAAGTAGGGAAAATTGTCTTAAATTTTCTGACCTTGATTTTGGACTACAGTAACTGCGCAGGGACGAGAATCCGCGTTGACTTCCAATTGGTGTTCCTACTTCGAAAGCAGGGGAAGTATATTAAAGAACGCCAAGCCAAGGACATGTAGCGAATAAATATTCAAAAGATTAATTACTACATTTTTTTCTTGGGTTAATTTCACATACCTCTCCTGAGGTTTTTAATAATTACAGAAAATTCCCCTCAAATTCCAAAAATTACACCTACCTCCCCTATTTTTACTATTTAAGTGACATTTTAGGCCCAAAAAACTATACATTTTTTCAAAATTCCTATAACACCCTTGAGCTATAATTCACAACAAAAACATAAAGAAAAAAATGGTTTACAGTCTCTATTTTATTTATCTTTTCCTGCTATCACTATTACTTGCCTATCAACATCCAAATCACCATTAAATAAACACTAATTTTTGTTTTAATGTTTCTCTTTTACCTAAAAATTTCTGGTGCAGACTATTATATCAACTATAAAATGCTACATTAGATGCCCAAAAAATTACCTATAATCTCATATCAATATCAAATTTTACTTAATACATAATAATATTCATTAATATCCCTAAATTTTAATTTTATGACGGCCACCTTTTTAATACAGAATAATAAAAACCATCATTGCTAATATCAATAGCCAATATTCTTCATTAGCACATAGTTCAAAATCAATCAAATTCTCTCTATAGAAATAACATCAATAATTGTATATCAAAAATAGAAACACAATACAGTTATAAATATATATCAAGAACACTTTTTTTCATGACAACCATAATAGTATAACTTATATTTAGTTCCTATTCCACTTCCTGTTCTTAATTTTTTTTTTTACCACTGTGACTATCTTCATCTCCATTTAGTTTGATAATGAAATTAGCACTCAATTTGTCATTTGACAATTTCAATTTGCTAATGCCTATAAAAAATTGGAAACAAAAATGGGTGCAAGAAAATTATTTAATAATATTGAAAAATCGAGAATTGGGAATAGATACCAAGATATATAATGAAATTAGCACTCAATTTGTCATTTGACAATTTCAATTTGCTAATGCCTATCAAAAATTGGAAACAAAAATGGATGCAGGAAAACTATTTAATAATAATGAAAAATCGGGAAGTACGAATAGATTCCAAGATATATAAGTATTGGTGCTTTAGTGTGTGTGATAATTTTATTAGTGACGATAGTACACATTTGATTGATAATAATAAATAAATTAGTTTGAAAGGAAAACAGATGTAAGAGAAAGAGAATAGATAGTTAAATAGGAAAAACGGTAGTTTAAATTATTGGTTGATAATAAATGAGAGAGTTTTAATATTTGATAGAGTTTTTTAATGAGTTGATAATTAATGAAGGGCATTGTTGTCTTTTTATTATATCAAGGGAGGTTTCTGTAATTATGTAAATCTCAAGGGTACCGAGTGAAATTGTTGAAAATCAAAACCTCAACCTCAGGGAGGTTTCTGAAATTATCCTTTTTTCTTTTGGGGGTGGCGGTGGGCGCTGTCGGGGTTGGTTGGTTCATCCATGGCAAGTGTGACGAAGCATATGATACCCCAAATTCTATTGTTCGTTGTTTGCGTCGTGATATTTAATCATACAGCAAAGATTGAGCAGCAAAAACAGCAGCGGCCGCCTGAGACTGAGGAGACACCGGTAACAGCAGCAAAAAGTGCGACAATGACCACAACTTCTGACCTTGATACTGTCCCAGAGGGGTCTGGTGGGGATGTGAAGGAGATATTCGGAGTGAGGATCGAAAGGAACCCTTCTCAATTCAAGCTTGATGAGCTTAGCGTCACCTCCTGGCCCACGTACGTTTCTCTCTTTATTCCCTTCAATCCTCCAAGATACATAACTGCAGATACAGTTACGCAGTTGCTCGATTGACCGCTATTGACATTAGTTTAAGAACTTGTCCTGCTTCTACCCCTATTGAGATTGTAAGGGTCAGGAATTTTTTTTTTATTCGAGTTCAATTAACCTAATCTCGTAGATTTTCCCTTTTTATTTCTCGCAACTGTGAGGGTTCTTTCATTTAAAAAAAAAAAAAAAAACTTTTTTTCTTTTGTTATTTACGTTTTGCGCTTCTGTGCTGAGCTATTCTTCAGCTGTTATTATCAATAAGATGGTTCCTTTGGTAACGTATTATTGGTTTTAGTTGTTGGTAGGGTGTGGAGAGATTAGGGAGGAGCTTCTATAAAAATTAAGCTAAAGCAGACGGGTACAGACATTTTGTGATTCCACTTCTCCGTTCAACTGCGATTCCAATAGCAAACCTGTCTACATACATCCTATCATGTCTGGATTTGAGTTTCTACTTTCTTCTTGGCATACCACCCTCAGTGTTGATTTTTCACTTTTCGACCAGGTGTTTTGCGTGAGACTGATGTCCATTTTTGCAGAAGTTCAGAGTAAGAGCCTCATTAAGCAATTTGATCTCACCTGGAAGCCTTTGAGCAATACTAGTTATAACTTTTCCTGTTTCCTATATCAGAATAGATATAAAGGTCCTTTGAGAAGGCCGCCAGACATGACATGTTAATGGGATAGTGTATAGTTTCTAGAACAAGAAATTCCAGATAAGAACGGGTAAGGACGAAATTTTCTATGGGGCAGAAAAAAATGGCTTCAAATCCGCTAGGGGGGAAATAGGTATTCTTTATGGGGTTCGTGCCAGTGGAGTAGGATGGAATGCAAGAAATCAGGAATATTTATCATTTATGCATGGGGATTGACAATTTGGGGATGACTGAGAAAGAACTTTGCCTATTCTATAGGGGGTGTCTAAAGAGACTGTATAAAGGACTGTCAGATATACAGACCGATTAGACCAAAGGGACTGTCAGATATGTGGAATAGGATATATTAGGTTATAAAAAATGTTATCGTTGCAACAAAAAAAAAAGAAAAGAGAAAGAGCAACTTATGGATTGTCCTATAAGTTGCTCAATAACCAACCAAAACTTGCCAACTGGATACAACAATATTACCTATCAAAGTTTGAAATTCTTTACATTAATAGCAATTACTTCAACATGGATGATTTTTCTTAAAAAATTAAAAATGCTTGGTTTACTAAAGCAATTTATCAAGCACTTGATACAACAATTTGTCATTTTGGGTATTTTAATTTTTTCTAAAAATGAAAACCATGGATTTTTATACACATACAACACTACATTAACAAAATATTAGAACAAATAATTTACAAACTCAGAGAACAGATGACTAATTTTTATTAAAATTGCAACTTTATAAGAAATCATATACACCAGAACTTGGCAAAAACGGCATGAGTTTTGCAAATACATTCTAAAAAAATTTCATCGCAGATGTGGTGTATTTTTCCAAATCACAAAACCCATTCACAAACAATCTCAAGAGCTTTAGATTTTCTTTCATACGTCTTCAATGATTACTTTCTCCCATTCATATGTCTTCAATGATTATGCCCTCCAATTGTAGATTTATGCCTAATAGATGGAATAGTGAGTGTAATTTGGTTTTGAATCAAGAAGGTGGAGAATATGCATTGGAAGAATTTCTTTTCCTTTTTTATGATTCCCTTTTGTGCTTGCAAAATATGTCTGAAACTATTAAATATGAAATATTGTTGTTTAGGTGCAAATCAAGAAAACTTCCCTTCTGGGTTTCTAGAGGGTGGATGCTATGTGGTGGGGCAGGAGGGAAAGTGGGAAAGAAGTGAGGTGAAGAATCATATGATTTTTTTGGTTATATAAAATGATAAATATCAAACTGTGTCACTAGACCCATTAATTATCTAGTTCGCAAGTATTAATTGGTTATTGTGCAACTTATAGGATAATCCATAAGTTGCTTAATGACCATACTAAAGCTTGCCGGCCGATGTTGGTGCAACTAAGCTTGGCTCCTATTCTTCTGCCTAATTCCACTGTATCACAGGCTGATAGAATATGCAGAGGCAGTGGATTGTTCATCAAATTGCAAGGAATAAGCTTAGACATCACTGGAGAAGGTAGTGGGTAGAGCAAATTGATCTGCAAAAGCAACAAAAAAGAACCTAACTAGCTATTTTAGAGGTAGGAGATCATCAATGGGTTAATGTTAAATGACACATTCTTGAGTGTAAAGCTGTAAACAAATCAAGCCGCTTGTGAACCGGCTTGGTCAAAGCTTGACTCGAGTTCGGTCAACATTGAACTCAAGTCGAGTTTGAGCTGATCAAGTTGAGCTCGAGCTCAAAAAAACTCAGCTCATTAGTTCGTGAGCCGCTGGATTATATATATATATATATATATATATATATATATATATTTCCTCTATCCTATTGAAAGTGTCATACTTTTCTTTTTTAGTTGTCCTAAAATGTTTGTCATGTTTGACATTTCTAACTACTTTATACTATGAAATTTCTCTTATGCCCTTCATTAATGATGCATAAAGACAAATATGATGAGATTGTTTTCTACTTTGACCAACACATAATTAAGGGCAAAAGTGGAACAAAAGAAAATTTTTTTTGGTGGAGTGTACTATGCATAAAAAGTACATATCCCCAAACATGACTAAATATATGGGACGGAGGGAGTATATGTTTATTTAGTTTTTATTTTAATAGTGAAATTACATATATATTCTTAATATTTTTATTCATTTTTTAAAATAAAATAGTTATTTTTTATTTTTTAAAGCTCGAGTAGACTCGAACTCGAACTTGACTCTGCTCGAATTTGTGGTTAAGATCAAGCTCGAACTTTACATTGAAAACTTGTTGACCGTGAGCTCAAACTTGGTAAAATTGAGTCGATACTCGACTCAATTAGCCCAAAACTCAACTAGACTCGACTCCTATGCAGCTCTACTTGAGTGGTTAACATAACAATTTGCCCAAGTTTGACAATATATCTTATATGTGAACTGTGAAATTTTTCATGCTTGAGCAAAAAGTACTCAATATGCAGACAATCGTGCTACATGATGTAAAATATGTGTTATGATCAACTGCTTTCTTCTTTTTGCTGGTATATGACATCAGAAAATGTTTCTGTCTGGGTAAAAAGCGTGAAACATTCTGGGACATTGAAAAATATCAGTTTTTGCAAGTTTGTATAAGTGCACCTTTCTCCACAAATTTGTTGTAAGGTTTTAATTCCTATAGGGCTTCCTTTGCCGGGGACAAAATATTGGTACTGGTGGCAGATGTTTTTATTTCTTTACCTGGTTTTTGGCTGGTTCATGAATAGAATTGTTTGTAAGATTTCTCCTAGTTATTTCAAGATTGATGCTTCTAAGAGCAAGGAGACTCTCCCACTAATGGTCATCTATTCACAAATGTTAGACTATATAAGACCTTTAAGGCTTGTATACTCCAATGCTTTAGAGCATGAACAGATTGTAAAGCAACAAATAAAATGAATTACTAGACAATCTATAAAGCTAATCGCTATAACCTTTTGGCTGTCCCTAACACATGTTAATCAGTTTCAGTTTGTCAAGTATGTGAAGTTTTTCTTGGTTTTAGCACTGATTCATCTAGATTGCGATCCTGGCAGTAGTTAGTGTGTCAGGCCACTTCAATAGCCAAGAGCATGGGTCGACTCTAAGCATTATTCTGGTCTTTCATGGTAGCGTTTGTTCAACAGCTCATGATATGCAAAGCTATTGACATTTTTTTTTAAACACATTCATACATATGAATACATGTTTACGCGCACTACCAAACGCACTTTTTTCCATGTATGTCTACGTGCAACATGAGGGATACTAGCCTTTTGACTTGAAAAGCTTTCTGCTCTCATTTTTTTTTCTTATCGCATGTGAACAATAATCTCACCATATATTAGTTATACTTCTCAAGTCTTTCCATTTTCTTTGTACTGCCATTTTTTATTTTCTTGTGTTCATCTAGCATAGTGAATGTTTACGCAAAAAAAATGCCTATCATGGTTTTAGGGTTGCTAAGGAGTTCTGCCTGCATTTTGTTGGCCCATTAAAGAACACTTACCAATGCTATGGTGGAATTTTCTGAGTACTTTACTGTTTCAAAAGTATCATGCATAGCCCACGGTAATCAATAGCCAGAGATTATCCTTGACTTGCAGCAACTTTTATTTGTCTGCTATTGTATTCTTAATAGCCAATAGCCTACAATGAAAAAGAAATGAGGAAAGAAGTATAAAGTGAATTTAGAGAGGAGAATAGTGATTGATTCACATGCCTTCTCAAAATGTACCTGGTAACAAGCCTTTGGGATTGGTAAATTGACATTCTTTTATTGGTTTTTTTTCCCTGGGTTGCGGAGACTCTGTCCTCACAGTTACCTGGCTAAGGTCCTTAACAGTTCACTAGATCTTGGGGACCTTGTTACGTTTCTACCATTTTTTTTTTTTGGGAGTTACGTTTCTTCCTGGTCACTTCTCTTCCATGGGCCATTTCTTGCTGAAATCGTAAAACATTTGCAGGTGGACCGGGAATCCTAGCCAAATCCCATGGACATTTGCTGCAAAGGAGACTATGTACTTGTTGGAGGGCAAAGTGAAGGTCTACTGCGATGGCCATGACGACTTTTTCGAAATAGGGGCGGGTGATCTGGTTGAGTTTCCCAAAGGAATGAAGATCACATGGCATGTCATAGAAGCTGTGAAGAAGCACTACAACTTAGATAAATGATGTTCGTACATCGTGGTAGGAATTAGCATTATCCGCCATGATTGAGTCTCGTATGTTTGTTGGCAATTCTATATTTGTCTTGGTATAATTCTAAAATTGTAGTAATAATTGGATCGCGCTGATTGGATTAGAGTCACTTGATGACTAAATCCACAACGTTCCTTATCTAATGACTCTGTCTCCAATTGAAAATCATATCTCGATATGAATACCAATCCTCCCACGAGTGGAGGCTTCACGACGACGGAGGGTCAAGTTAAAGCTGGGATGAGTGCAGCCTTATCAACACAGGATATTATACTGTGCATGGCATGATTAATGTGATGTTCTGGTCGAAAATGAAGCTGTAATTTCACAAGAGAAATGGTGCATTAAGTTGGTTTGGACTTGGTTCAACCAGAGCTAAATAGGCGGCGTTAACTAGAATCATCAATGGTTCATTGTAGAGTCAGTATACTGAAAAAGATGTGTAGAGTTCTTACATTAATTTAATTTTTTAAAGATGATGAACTAAATTGATAGACGATGATATATATACTAATGAAGGTTAAGACTCCGAAGATAAGGGATCAAAATATCATTTTCCAAGTGTTCAAACTTTGGTATCAAGCTTTGCATTTTAGGATATTTATGATTATGTTTTTCATAATTCTACAACCACAATCTATCATAATAAATGGGGTAAATCTTTTATATACTATCAATGTACAAATTTTATTTTTTCAATTCCAGGTTTAGATTATGTCATATAACAACATGAATTCAAATTTAAAATTCAAATTATGCATATGTGTCATAAATTCATAGCTGCTAGTATGAAAAATCACTACACTATCAATGTATAAAAAGTTAAATTAATCCTAATAAATATGCATGCAATAATTTCTCCTTCTATATTTCAAAAATTTGTAAAATTGCAAATCTTCGTACTATATCATATATCATTATAGAAGAAAAGATGGGTCGTGCACCTCCAGTTCTCTCATTAATTATCCAAATTTATTTCTATCTGGATTTCAAAACATAGTCTACTTATAGACAAAGATTAATGGAGTTAAATCCCAGTGTGTTCATCATCACTAGTACCACCAAAGAGTGGACTGTGTTAATTGTGAATGGATTTGATTGCAGGTGCAAGGTTAACAACGTATGATGGTATATAATGGCGGATCGTCCCAATTAGTCGGAGACCGGGGATCCTAATCCGAGTAACTTACATGTTTGGTTACACTTGGAACAGAATAACCCTACTAATCCGTAATTGTCTATGAGGATAAAGAGGAGGAGTCAGTTTCAATCCAGATATTGTGGAACAACAACCAGATATATGATTTCCCGACGCATTTGGTTACCGAAATACTACCTATGTTGATACAATTTATAAATTCATCACTCTTTCTGTAATTATTCTAAATTCGTGTACCTTTATATATAGCTGCTGCGTACATATAAATTATATAGTTGTCATCTGGGTTTTAGGTGTGTGTGTTTATATATATATATAGTATAGAGAAGATGACAAACTCTTCAAGTCCACTTATTGTGTGTTTCGGGGAGATGCTTATTGATTTCGTACCTGACACTTCTGGAGTTTCTTTAGCCGAGTCTAAGGGCTTTCTGAAAGCCCCTGGGGGTGCTCCTGCTAATGTTGCCTGTGCTATTACCAAGCTTGGTGGCGTGTCTGCTTTTATTGGCAAGGTTCTTCTTGTTTCTTTAGTTTCTTTTTCCTTAAAAGATGGACAAAAGAATCTCATTTTCTTAATTGTCTTGAAATAAGAGATAAAAGAAAGAAAAGGAAAAGGAAAAAACAGATGGGATGTCAAATTTTTGTTCCTGAGCATACAGGTTTCTTACTGTCCTCTGTCGATTTCATGTTTCATCTACGTACTTTGACTGAACCACCCTTATTGCTCCTGAATCTGCTTTTGGGTCGCAATCCTTGAGCAATTAGTTGGTTGCTATGCATGAATTGAACAACTGAACTAGTAAAATTCATGGATATACATGATGGAGTGTAGAAATAATGTACATGAAATACTAAAGCAGGTTGGAGATGACGAGTTTGGCCGGATGTTGGTGGATATACTGGCAAAGAACCGGGTGAAGAGCGATGGCGTGTGCTTGGACAAGCATGCAAGAACAGCTCTGGCATTTGTAACGCTGAAACGCAACGGAGAGAGGGAGTTCATGTTCTACAGGAACCCCAGCGCGGACATGCTGCTCAAGGAGTCCGAGCTGAACATGGGTCTCATCAAGCAAGCCAAGATCTTTCACTATGGATCCATAAGCTTGATTTCAGAGCCTTGCAGGTCTGCCCACATGGCAGCCATGAAAGCCGCCAAGGAAGCCGGCGTTCTTCTCTCCTATGATCCGAATGTTCGCCTGCCACTCTGGCCTTCTGCAGATGCTGCTAGACAAGGCATCAAAAGCATTTGGTTAGAAGCTGACTTCATCAAGGTATGTACTAGCTGCGTTTCTTCTTTTCATGGCATGCACACACTGACGGATTGACTTAGCCGTTTCTTTTACTATTTTTTAATTATTTTTATTTAGCATACTTTTTTATATTATTAACAATTTTTAGAATATTAAATACTTTAAAATTTGAGTCTCACCGAGACCGCGACCGATATGCCGAGACCGACTGCGACCGCGACCATGACTTTGAACCATGATCATGTCGGCCCTGGAGTCTAATTTTTCTTATCATGGCATAATTGTTTTCACTCGGCATGTATTGTTTCGGATACTGATTATAGGTTAGTGACGATGAGGTGGAGTTCCTGACCCAGAAAGATCCCCAGAAGGAAGATGTGGTGATGTCATTATGGCATGATCATCTCAAGCTACTTGTCGTTACGGATGGCGAAAAGGGTTGCAGATATTTGACCAAGGCAAATATTCTGTTCTTTACTTGTTTTTCTTTATTCAATCTGTCAGTAGCTTTTGAGCAAATAATATAATACGTTTGTTTCTCAATAATTGGGCTTGTTTCCAAATGAGGACAGAACTTCAAGGGTAAAGTGGCTGGATTCTCGGTGAACGCCATTGACACAACAGGAGCTGGGGATTCTTTTGTAGGAGCACTGCTGTGCTCTGTTGCCAATGATCCTTCTATCTTCCAGGTACATCCCGAAATCCTAGAATCTGGTTGAATTTTAAGTTATTTTGTTTTGGTTACCAAGTGTTGTGCTATTAATTTATGTTTCCTCATGATCATTGCAGGATGAAGGAAAACTCAAAGAGGCTTTAACCTTTGCAAATGCGTGTGGCGCAATCTGCACGACTCAGAAAGGAGCCATTCCGGCACTCCCCACGCCATCCGACGCCCAAGCACTCATAGCTCAGTCCAAAGCCAAATAGAGAGAGAGAGAGAGAAGTGTTTGCCGTGCGTGTCTGGGAGAGTTATCATTCACTGTCTTCATGATTTTATGTTCTTGCTACTCCAATCACAAGACAAGATATTTCTTCTAGCGTACCAATGACATAATGATACAATATTCTTAGACATAACTATATGTTTTCACAATAAATTGTCGAGGGAGAAACTTGTTCTTGTTTCAAATCAGCAAGAATTCTCTTAAGCCTAAACGCTTCACAAGCTATCAGCAGCTGAACTAGATCCTGTACAGCTGAAGACAAGGCAGTTGTCTTTTGTGGAAGAACGTGAGATTGGATTTTATGCCAAAGATATATCTAGATGTAGTTTTCATGTCACAATTGATCCAGCTCACTAGCTCAGTCCCTATTTGTGTATCCTGTTCAACTTCAATTTTTTTAACAATAGTGCCTTAATTATGATGTTTATACTTCTTTTTTTAATCTCATCAAAATTCAAGCTTTGAATTTGGTTATAACATGCACATGATAAAATAAAGGGATCGTATTAAAAAAGAAGAGAGAGATTAAAGATAACTGTTTCTTCAATACCGAAACTTTTGAGCCCTTGGCAGATTTCTAACAATTCATTTTGTTGCAGCATGATGGAATTGACTTGGATTATTCATGAATTTGAAAATCATGCTGACAGGATAAACAATATCTAACTTTGTGTTAGCGAGACACATAGACTAGAGTGTTGTATCAACTTTTGGTCTCCATCCTTTCTTGTTGTAGATTTTAGTATCAACTTTTGGTCTCCATCCTTTCTAATTGTAGTTTTTAGTTTTTGGGTTAAGCCCGTAGGAGTTGAAAAAGGCATGCAATTTGGCATTTTGAAAATTTTCAGCAAGTATTTAACATATTTTTTCCTTTTCTCTGTCGTATTTGGATGTATAAAAATATTCCACAAACCCAATTTTCAACTAAAGTTACGGGTTCAAAATGATTAATTCAAACTTCCTTTCATTTGATAGACAAGATATTTTGTTTTTTTCCTTTCGTCTTCCATTTGTCGATATGAGATATTACACTCTTCTTACCTTTAGAACTTTGCATCCTCATAAAATCCGTTACAATCCAACTGCCCACTTAGTTGTGATGCAAAACTCGATGCAATCCAACTGTCCAATTAGTCATGTGTGCGGGCTCTAGAAGTGGCTCATATGGGCTCTAGAGATGACACTTGCGATCCAATATAGCACTTAGTCCCTTAAGTTCTAGAGGTGGCCCTCTATCGAATGTGGCACTTTACTCCGCACAGTACCTCGCTCCTTGAACGGGGTATTTTACTGTTTCATAAGTTCTAGAGGTGGCCCCATCGAATGTGGTACATTGTTTCGTATAACACTTAGGCTCAGTACTTAGCTCCTTAAACGTGGCACTTTATCCCGCACTTAACTCCTTATACTTCCTTGTATAGTTGGAACCAAAACTATAACACCACTTGACTCCAAACTCAATTTGCGCACAGTACTTAGCTCCTTGCACTTTCTTGTATAGTCAAAACCAGAACCATATCAAAAACTTGGCCCTAGACTCATGTAACACGCTTGCTTGTATAGTCAAAACCAGAATCATAATACCACCTAGCTTTGGTCTCACCTCGCATGGTTTAGAGGTGGTTGACCACTTTGCGTACCTTAGGTTCTAGAGGTGGCTCACCACTTCGCCATCCTTAGGTTCTAGATGTGGCTCCCATCGAATGTGGCATTTTACTCCGCATAGTACTTGACTCCTTATAGTTCCTTACATAGTCGGAATTAGAATCATAACAACACTTGACTCTAAACTCATTCTACACTTGGCCCCGGCCTCACCCTGAGCACTTTCTTGTTTAGTCGAAACTATAATCATAATACCATTTAGCCACAAGTTCACCTTGTGTAGTCGAAACCAAAACCATAACCACTTAGACCCAATCTCACGCGGGCGCAAAAATCACGTAAGATTTGTTTTGATACCATTTGTAATACCTCACGCCCAACAAGTTGGTTCAATAACCTTTTGAACCGAAACCACAAGTTTAGAATGATTAATCCAAAATTATTTATAATCCAAAAGACCGAATGCCTGTTTGCCCATGTGGCACGTTACACATTCATCATGACTTTCGCAGTAGCTTAAAATTTACGAGAAAGCTAAACCAGAGATTCCAGAAGAATTGGAAATATAGCCTTGCTTGGAATTTTGATCAAAGTATTCTGTCCCGTTAAATCTAGTGCTTCTTGTTAGTACTTAGAACTAGAAATAGAAATGTTTGATATTTTCTTGATGTTTTGCTGAGTTAACATGCTTGCACTTCAGCTGTATCTCGGACCACTACATGATTCTACAACTAAAAGTGAGTATATTATGCGCACCCAAACCCCCCCTCCCCCACCCCCAAAAAAAAAAAACTAGAAAAAGACACTTCAATGGCAATGAGAAAAGTCGAGCAACGGAAGTACCCCAAGCAAATTTAACATACCAGAATCGAGTAAAAACTAACAGCCCAAGGCAAATTTAGGCCAGAACCGAGTAAAAAGTAATCAGCATATGAAAGAATTTCATGGTAATCCTGTGAACAAAAAGAAATGTTAAATAAGCTTCTGCGGCTTGTGCATACGATTTGGAATATTCACTTAGGCCGCAAGCATGCAAAAAAGCATGCAAAAACCGCCGTTCTCTTTTTGTAATATTTCCAGCGCTTTTTGGACACACTGCCGAATAATCTTAGCGTAATTTTTCTTGGGGTGCGCCTCGTGCAAATTTATAGTGTTTGCCTAGTACGTATAGCCACATTTTACTTTTTCCTTTAACTAACTCTTTTCCTTCACTTAAATCATGCCGTCCTTTTGATAAACTGGAGCAGGACGGCCAGCACTACTAGATCAGGACAACTACATCAACAAATAAATGGAATTACGCATACTGCAGCAAAACACATTTTCCAAAACACAATTCATGTGATTCTGTGAGTAGCTACATGCTAATAGCTCTTGACGAGACCTCTGATTCAACCCCCTGCAAGTCTGCTTCAGATGCAGCAGCATTTTCCTACCAATATGTGAAGCATGTATCATAGAGGTCCAATAATAAAAGGGTTAGTCGCAATTAATCCCCTTAAAATATACCCCAATTCTCACTTTACCCCATAACCTTTAATTTTGCTCACTTAATCCCCTATAGAACAAAATTACCCTTCCATTATTTTGACTTTTCATTTATCTTTTTTCCTCTCTTTTATTTCTTTTTCTCTTTCTTCTTTCTTCTCTCTTTCATCCTTCCCAATAGAAAAATTCATCTCAACGGAAATTTTTATTTTGAATTTGTAATTGCATTTCTGGGTGAAGGTTTAAAAGACATCAAAAACTAATTTTGATTTTTGGTATGATGCCACATGTCACAATTTTCAAATGATGATTATTAATCAGGTCACAATTTTATTTTATGATATTTTCTTGAGAATAAAATGGGAAACTAGAAAGAAAAAGAGGAAAAACCAAAATTAAAAGAATTGAAAGGCTAAAAAAAATTGTATTTTAGGAAAGTGATTTGAACATTTTGTAATCATTTAAGGAGAAAATAGATCTCTGCAATTTCTCTTTTTTAATTTCAATCATTAAGATGAAGATTTTTTGTGGAGAAGAGGAAGAATTAAAGGAATAAGAAGAGGCAAAGAAAATAAAGGAGCACAAAAGGGGAAAGGAAAAAAATAAAAGAGACAAATAAGAGTTTAGAATAATAGAGGGATAACTTTGTCCAATGGGGGATAAAGTGAGAAAAAAAAATGGTTAGGGGGTAAAGTGAGAAATGAGTTATACTTTAAGGGGACTAACTGTGATTAACCCAATAATAAAAAGAGAAGGGGGGGGGGGGGGAGCCAGGCTTAGGTCATACCACTTGATCTTTCAACTTGGTCTTCGCTAGGTAACATTCCAAAGCACCGTCTCCTCGAAGTATCTTTCCACCACACCCAGCAGCGTCAATTGTACCCACGGACTCTTCATCAACCACAACAGCATCTACTCTATCCATTCCTCCCCTAATATCAGGAATCTATTGAAAACCAGTAAATGCGTTCAACTTAACTAGAGCAAAGAAGAAATGATGTCAAAACATCTTTAAGAACACTACCATTTGTTTAATGATCATCCAAAGAATAGATAAGCTCAAGCATGATTTACCTCGTACATGGCATCAGTCAAAATGCCCTCCAAAATGGCTCTTAAACCTCTAGCACCAGTGTTTTTAGCCATTGCTTTTTTGGCTATCAATCCTAATGCTTTCTCAGTAAAATGTAGTTTAACCTGTGAAACATAATTAACTATTACTTAGCACACAAAAACCTAAGGGTCTAAACTTAAGTTTATGCATATGTACATAAGTATGCATGTACATATGCATACACACGTGTATTCTATGTGCATGTATGTATACATATACATATTTTGTCTGCATTTGGCTAGGGGCTGAGATACAGAGAAAATCCAGGTACACAAAGGATGCAGCTTACATTATTCATGTTGAACAATTTCTGGTACTGCTTTCCAAGTGCATTTTTTGGTTCTGCAAGGACCTGAAAGAAAAAAATAAAAGGATTATTGTCATATTCCTGAAAACTAATGCATCGGCTAAATACAGCCCTTCCATCTCATGCAGAAACAATTAGTCTCTTTTTTCTAAATAGTTTACAAAACAATCCCAAGAACCAGGTATTTGAAATTTAGTCCAAATTCTTTACTGTCAAAAGTTGAGTCTTCTCATTGTTTGGCCAAAAACTCCAAAAGCCAAACACAATTATCCTGTCATCTCTCTTATGACCACCAGAATTGGCCGAGCCCAGACAGGTTTTTCTACCATATCTGTCTCCTCCAATATCTCTAATACAGCTGCTATGAGTATGACAAATGCCAAAATCTGCCACCAGTACAACACAACAATTTCCTCTCAGTCGTGCAACTGACTGCCCCCTATGAATATCTGCAGTTTTATGTAACAACCCCCATTTCATTTTACAGCCTCCCAAATCCGTATGTTAGTCCACTAAGCAATGGTTTGATTTGCATGTAGCAGCTTGAAGCTTTAAAACCAATTTGTTTCGTATTCAATTCTTCAGTACGTTATTGCAGTACGACTGCCTGGTAATGATTGATGACTGAGAGGGTGCCTAAATTGGAAGCAAATGGTATACCAGGTAATACAAAAGGATAAAAAAAAACAAAGGGTAGAATTGATTGCATAGGATTCAGAATTTGAATCTTGATGGGCTAACTTGCCACTTGGATGGGGGTTCGAAAGTTGAGTAGAGGACCTTGATGAAAAGGATGATTTGGGGAGAATCAGAAGTAGGCTTTGCTAAAAAAGGACATAAATTTACAAAAGAGAAAATCACAGAAGGGAAATAAAGACCAAAAAAAAAAGTTTCTTCCTTCAGTAAGAAACAATACCATACTTTGTCAAATTTAAGTTCAAAGAAGAAAGTATCAAAAGCGAGATGTAGAAATAGATGCACAAGGGGATTATGTAATGCATATGTCCATTAAGGATTACAATTGAAACAAAGAATCCTAATGAAGAGTGAAACTCATGCACAAAAACAAAAGAAAACACAACAATTTTATGCTTCTTATTTAATTTCCTCTCAGATTTCTATAGAATATGCAATTGATTTATGTTGGTATAAACTGCAAGTAGAAGAATGTTGAACATAGAAGCTGAACTATTTTGCTTAGATTAATATATTAAAATTAACAAGCCTCCTTGTATATCAAAAGCTAATCATGTTCTGTATTTTTTATTAAACACATATTAATATTTCGAAAATGAACATACAAGTATAGTGGGTAAAACAAAAATGGGAAAAAGAATGGCACAGAGGCATGGAAGTATTTTAAACAAAGGGTACAAGAATAATAGACCATAAAACACAAAAGCCACACAACTACAGACTCTCACAGATACACGTTATCTGTATTTTTAAGATGGAAACTATAGGCACTACAATATACCAACAGATTCCAAATGACAGTGCAGGAGCCACATGATACACACCTCTGCTCACACCCAAAAGGCCGCTTTATATAGTGAGGCAGATACTGTAAATAGCACAGCTGATACAGTTTGAAACAGAGTACAAACGATGAACTAGTAAAGTGCATACAAGATTACCTGAACAAGTTGGTCCTCTGTTAGAGCTGATAAATTAACTAAAATGGGGAACCGCCCAACAAATTCTGGTATGAGACCATAGGCAATAAGATCACTGCTTTCAACCTGAAAATCATGATATCTACTTAAAGCATGCAAAAATACAGAACTTCTCAAATGCCAATGCAATTATTAAAACAGTCCTAATAACAAAAAAGTCAATGGCCTCACGGATTCCAGTAAGGATGATGTCACAGTGGCATTAGTTATTCCACCAGTTCTCAAGTTAGCACGAACGGGAGCACCAAAACCAATTGAAGAATCCTGCCGTCTGGCAAACAACATAAAGAAACTTGAATCCCATCAGAGAGACTCGAAACTAGCAAGCTAGTACTACAGAGAAGGAAGTCCTCCAGGGTGAGATGGAACAACACAATGAGTGGAACTTTACCTCTCAGAGATGGTCTTTTCCAAATCAATGAATGCACCACCACAGATAAATAGGATGTTTTTTGTATCAATCTGCAGGAAGTATATATTATCAGATCAGAGTGTAATCTTGTACATTCATGACTATATCTCCAATAGATCAATGAAACCATTTAAGATTCATGCTTTACACTTTCAAAGGACCTAAGAAGATCTCCTACCAGCAGACTGACAACACGGAATCATCTCACTAGAAGTCTTATTTAAAATCTACTCCATGACAACAGTAACAATAATGGCAGGACAATATCTGACAGAAAAAAGGCATCCTCCAGAATGCCAGGTCTATCTTGCCTTATTTATATTGTATGAGTTACATACTTTAGCCCAAACATAACAACTCAACTTGCATAGAGCATACAGCCAAACCAGAAATTAATGACCTTTATGTAGAAGAGACTTTGCAAGAAACCTTTACAGGTTACACCATCCTCTAGCAGCCTATAGTCTGTTGAGGAACTGGGTGAATATGTGTTTTAGACAAGGTTGGACAGGCATGAGATAGCACTAAGAAAAAAGTCAAAGCAATCTATAAAGACAGAGAAAAGCCAATGAATTCAGTGATGACAGTAGAAGAAAAGAATCTTCTATAAAGAAGGGATATGCTGGGCAACTTGAAGTCAAAAAAGAGGACACCTGGTGCGTCAATGAATCTACAGGCAAAGGTGATTCATTCATGCGCAGAGAGATCACCTGATTACAATAAAATGGAAAAAGGAGATGTATTGGCAGGGAATAAGTATGCCATAAAAGAGTAAAACTAAGAAAGTGGGGGAAAATCGATAATGAGCACAGTGAAAGGGACGTATAGGAATATCTCCCTATCCGAAGGAGGTCAAGAGATGATCCCCAGGCAGAGCCTGCTGAGGATGCCTTTGCTCCAAGCTTGATGCCACAAGACATCAGAATCCTTGGGGAGGTAATAAGGCCTCCTCGTAGGCTTATGATGCCTACGAACTATATGAGATTAATAGTGCCAGACTAGTATCAGTCTGAAGTACAAGGTCAAATTTGAGCCCTCGGCCCTCGGGAATGAGGCAGGCTGCCCCTGCAGCTAGTATGAGCATGGGAATGAAGATCCAAGACTTATGTGTAATGTCATGAAAGGGATGATGCATGGTGTGGCAGGAATCCTAGTTGCCATTATGCAACAAATGATGAGCTAATGCAACTAAAGATTTTGTCACTCTCTCACTCTTTGCACCTCATAGCAGTGCCTCACATCTTAACCTTGTGTCTTCATCTCATCCACGCAGAACCCTCTGACTTCCCGCTTTTTGGTTGTTTTCTGGACACAAAATCAGCTCATCTTATCAGATTGGAAGCCAACATCATGACATCAGGCCACATCCTAGTTTCTATATGCATAAATTTCCACCAATCGCATCGTTGATGGTCTAATTTAAAGTTGTCATGGTTTACCATGAAAGTAATGGTATTGGGAGGAGACTAGTGCTGAAATACCTGGGCTCAGGTCAACAAAAGCGGAAAGAAAACAGGTTCAATCATTAAGTTCTTGAAGGGATTTGAGAAATCAAAATGATTGTAAATAGGATTTTCTATTTGTTGTCTGTTCTATCCTCAAACATTTCCTTTCTCTCTTGTATTACTTTTCTGATCACAGAAAGGAGTGCACTGACACAAGCACACAACTCACCAATTCTGCATAATCTTCCACCACCATACTTGACCTTTAGCCCAGGTATCATTTTTGGTTATTACTAAGATCCCTTTTTGGAGGGGAGGGTTGGATTGTTAGTGTGGATGATTTAGAAGATATAATCAACAGACCATAGGTCTGATGATCTGGGCTAAAACTCTGGAAATTCAAAATGCCAAAACAGATTCTTAAGCTAATCACACAGTGACATCTCCTAAGCCCAATACAAGTTTTTATGCATCAGTAAAGGAAACAAGTGAAAAATATATGTCAGTAAATAAAACAAATCAAGTAAAAAACAACAACATAGGGATATAAACATCATTAGGATTACCCATCACTCATTTCTGAAGCATATAAGATTTCCTAAAGAGCTACATCCTGTTTCCAAAGGATAACCAGATAATTAGATGCAACGCAACATACCTGGATATGGTCACCGCGTGGATGTTTTCTGGCCCCCTTCTCAGGAACATTTACTATCTGGTTAAGCAAAATACACAATAAATGCAACTAATTAGGAAATGCAGTCACCACAATGCAACTGATTAGTCAATTTGAATCGCAACAGATGGACTGCAGCATAATTTGAAGGCATAAAAAATTTAGCAGAAAGCAAACTTCATATGCAAATAGGTTCCGCAATCATCAAACAAGCAAAGGACAAGAAAGAGATAAAGAGTATGAAACCGAATACCGTAAACTGTGCAAAATTACAGGGCTCTCATTGACTAAAATGTTAATGAACTTTTCTGCTCCTGTGGCATAAGAGATGAAGAAAATGGAGGAGACAGAAAAGTATACAATCTATAGCAATGGTGAAAAATAGTTTCTAAAGTGCTAGCAATGGAGGAGACAGAAAGGTAGATGATTTATAGCAATGGCGAAATGAATGCTATAGAAATGATCTTTTGTGATGCGTGTGAGTTTATAAAGCAGAAAAGCACTAATACCCTTACAAAAGTGCTAGCACATAGCTGTTACTGTGTGGGTGTGGTGCATGTTATACAGCAAAGTGCTAAGAACACAAATGTTAGTGGTTGGAAAAGACTTTGACAGTTGTAAAAGGGGGTGTTTAGTTTGGTACGCCAAAGATGTCCTGCAGGCATAAAGTAGTCCATCAGGACACAGCATGCATTCTGGTAAGCCCAGTATTTTTTTTCTTTTTGATGAGTCAATCATCCCTATCAAACCATCAAAAGCTCCTCAAGTCTAGCATATCTGCATGAAAAAGACTAGTTTCCTCCACCATCGGTCGGCCAAACTTGTATATTTCCATACAAGCAACTTCGTCATGTGAAGACAAATTCATGACTCAAACCCAAAGGAATTGCATGCAAACAATCAAGAGGAGAAATAGAACAGAATAAATGGAATAACTACTATGTAAACTATCAGTTTAACTAGTCACAAAATTCCTATACCAATTAATCTGCATAATTAGAATAAAAACAAATAAACCAATTAACTCATAGATCAATTACCGTTCCTTCCAGCATTTTAAGTAGCGCCTGCTGCACTCCTTCCCCAGAGACATCTCTGCTAATGTTTAAGCTCTCTGCCTTTGAAGTTTACCACAAAACATAACAGGAGAAGATAATATACTGATAAGAAGTTAGACGCAGTCATGTCTCAAAGAAAGGGTGCAACCTGAATATGTTTATATTGAAAATATTAAAATGAAAAACCTTTTTAGTTATCTTATCAACTTCATCAATGTACACCATCCCTTGTTGTGCTGCTTGAACATTGAACTCAGCAACCTTCATGCCAAATTGAAAGCTCAGACACTTGATCACTAACAAAGATATATGCAACAAGCAAAGAATTTGAACTATTGAACATGTTGGGTAAAACGAGGATTGAAGACAAAATTGTTCATAATAACTCGTAAAGTATAAACCCCACATTTCTTTTCTTTTGGATTTATGTTCATAGAATACGTAAGAACATGTAACTGCCCCTGTTTTTAGCATTTATCAAAACAATTTGAAAAAATACTACTCCCTCCATCCCATTTAAAGTGTCATGCTCTCCTGTTCTATTCACCCCAAAATTAGCGCCACTTACCAAAAGAGACAATAAAACCTTTCACCCACTTCCATTGATGCCCTATAATCCAACAACCAGATTCTTATCTTTAAGTAGGCCCAAAAGTTCACCTATGAAAAACAGAATTTCCATTTGATGGTGTGTGCGCCACGTTAGAAGCAGTAGGATTCGTGCATTGCACTTTCCCCAAAAGAGCTTGAAAACATTTCATAGGAATGGGCCCCACAATCTTGTCACCACTCTATCTTACTTTGAATGAATCAACACATCAGGCTGCATAGCAAGTTCAAGCAGGGCATTCTTGGAACATAACCCACAACATTTGAAATCTAAGCACTGTTGAAAATAAGTGGGATTCCCAAAGTGCGACAGAAATTTTGGGATGGAGGGAGTACTTGTAAACCAAAAGATAAGCCTAAAAAAATGTCATGCTTCCTTTAAAGCAACTAAAAGTGAAATTTGCATATTGTCTTCCTGAGTCAAATCCTAATTTAATTTGGAGTACCTGAAAATCTGAAAACATAAAACATAAGACTCTCAGAGAGTTTTGGCAGTATATCCACTAAATATCTTAACATTACTACTGGTCAGCAACGTAACTAAATAATGCACACGATCATAATGGTCCACAACATGGAAACAAACTGAACCTGCCAAGCACTAATGGCACATGCGAAAGCATGATTTACCAATCAGCTTCTTACTTGCTCATATCCACACCCTCCAACAATACCCAATGTTACACATACATGGACATACAGTTATATGCAAGACTCTAAGGGGCTCCAATTGCAATTCAAAGCATCATGCTTGACATACACTAGTGTTCAGACTAAATCAGATTGGAGACTCACTCTTGATAGTTTGAATACCAAATAACTGAAAAGGTTTTGCCAATAGTCAATAAGGTTGAAGGATTTTTGATAGTCATTATCATTTCCATTTGGTAGACACCAAACCAGCTGTTATTCTCTAATATACTACACCAGTTGACCTAGAAGAGTCTCTCTCTCTCTCTCTCTCTCTCAACTTGAATACACACAAAAACCCACACACACAAACACATGTCAATACTATAACAGTTGTGGTACCTAAACCCCTAAACCCAAAGCATAACCATGAACCCACACACACAAACACGTCAATGCTATAACAGTTGTGGTACCTAAACCCCCTAAACCCAAAGCATAACCATGACCAATTTGAATACACTGTGTTTATTAAAATTAATGTGATCTTCATCAAAGCAAAATAGTATGTAAAAATATTTTGTCAACTATCATGTAATTATTTCTGCAAAATTATTACATCTAAATGAGTCTTATCCTCCTGTGTTTGTGCGTGGAAACATAAATGTTTTGGATCTTCATCTGTTTCTTACATGAATCTATATCTACTCTCAACCGCTGTGACTTTAACCCCCAATTCTATCCCGTTTCCATAACCAAAAATACTTTTCACCTGATCAAATAACCCAGAGTTACCTCTGTTCTTTAACCTCCCACACTATTTCTTCAACCCCTTCTTAACCTTTGCTCTTATAAGTACATCCATTGATTGTGCCTCAGTCAACAGTAAAACATGATGCAATAACACTAATTATAATATATAGAACATTTCTTGAAGGCAAAAGAGTAGTCATTATATATCAAATTCTTAAATCATACATCTTAATTTTATATGGACCAACTTAACTGTCAACAGGGCAAGGGTATTCCTATGTTTCTCTTATGTGTTTACTATCAGCAAGCACGTTGCATAGGGAGGGGAAAAAATCATTCAGGTAAGTCAAATCAAATTTAATCTAACTCCTTCCAAATATTCACAAAACATTTACTCAAATTCTTGTCCAGGAATAAGCATTTCAATCTCAGCGGTTGCTGCCGGATAAAATGAGGATGAACATCCCAATAAAATCTTAAACTGATTCAACTATTGTAAAAACTAATTTGAATGAGTTTGGCAGGCTGAGAGTATATACCGTGAGCAATTTGTGAAGTATTGATTCAACATCCTCACCAACATATCCTGCCTGTACAGGAGTAAAGTACTCTTGTCATCTGGACAGATATAGGAAATTTGAAAGACCCAAAGAAGAATACGAGGCATGAGACAGTAAAAGCAGCAGTGATAAGAGCAAAGAAGAATCCCATCTGTCTCTTTATCAAGTGCACAGTATGTCGGTGGTTTTTTTCCGCTTTTGTAAAAACTATTTTAACCAGATGAAAAAAAAAGTAAAGTAATTCTCGAAAAAGCAGCTCAACAAACTCAAACAGTCATTTTGTGAAAAGATTTCAAAATCAATATTTCAGCTAATAAGCTAAAAGCATAAGCCATAAGCAAAGAACTAAACCTTGCAAAAAGCTAGAAATCAGCTGATTTTAAGCAATCAAGAACAAGATTTATTACGTTGAGATTACAACAAAACACTTTTTTGCTCCCCAAAAAAAAAATACACCATTACATCAACAAGTATACTTACATAGCTGCACACTTAATCTTTTAAACAGACACTTGTCCAGATAATCATACCAGCCATGGATGAGTACAGCCTAAAACAGATTCACCCAAGAATTACTTGCCTGGGTTAGAGTAGTTGCATCAGCAATTACAAAGGGCACATTCACAAAACGAGCTAGAGTTTTTGCCAGCAGCGTTTTTCCTGTTTAACAAGAAAGTATGAACTACAAAGGCATTCTAAAATATGGAGACTCTACATGTTGAACCATGTCTCAATAAAACAAATCATCAAGGATGATCACGTAACCACCAACTTATCTTACAGCAAATGCCTTCTATTGAAATAAGGGATTGAAAACAAGAATTGTGAAGAACAAAGATACCAGAGCCTGTTGGCCCCATCAAAAGCACATTGCTCTTCTCCAATTCCACATTTTCGTCATCATCATCTGGTGCTATTTCTGCTTCTGACCTAGCATCAAAGTACGGATTCAAGCTGTCAAACAGTATAGAAAGCAC
This sequence comes from Coffea arabica, assembly GCF_036785885.1. Taxonomy (NCBI): domain Eukaryota; kingdom Viridiplantae; phylum Streptophyta; class Magnoliopsida; order Gentianales; family Rubiaceae; genus Coffea; species Coffea arabica. Next base: position 48,840,696 of record NC_092328.1, read on the forward strand.
AAGTATAGTGTGTCCAATTGTGTGAAAAAGCATTGCAGTTAAATCGTATCCTGGCCATGCATAACTAGACGAAAAGGAAATGATCACCAACCCCTTCTTCAAGCTGGCATGATATATCCTTTTGTAGTGGTTATAAACAGCCACTGATAACACCTGCAGCACGAAAATGAAGCCAAAATCACATATGAATTATAATTGGAGAATCTTAAACATTGCTAGCTGTTTTGGCACTCACAGTGTGCCCCAATCCACTCCAGGTCAGCAACCCAAATCCATGCATGCATTTTCAGTAAACCACCCCTCCCCCCCCCCCCAACCCAAAAAAAAAAGCCGGAAAAAATAAACAAAAAAGGGTTTACATATGTTCACAGTCTATGGACCACTATTTTGCATGAGTAGAAAACCTACTGACGAGAACTACTATTGCCATCTGAGGACTATTGTTCAAACTTGCTTCCACTTCTCTAGTTCTGTTGTGCATTTCATAGTCTAAGTACCAACACCAAGACAAGTGCGATGGTTGCATCAATGAAACATAAATACAACATGATACCGCAATTGTGCAAGACACACATGAAAGAAAGTGAGAAACTTGACTAGAAGAGTTGCATTCAAGCAACATTGAGAAGAGAATTAAACACCTCCAAAAGAATGCCGGCATGAACTTTACATTTGGAGAAAGCAATCCACACAAAATCTTGACAAGCTAGAGATGACAGCATCAAGGTTTATATTCAACATGCAACCAATCAGGCAACTTAGATCAGAATTTAGAATACCACTAAGGTGTGCATTATTGTTCATGGCTATACAACTGAAACATGTTTCCAGAGGGAAAGAAGAATAAGATAAAAGTGTACAAAAAAGGGAACCTTTTTGGCATGATCCTGGCCTATGACAAACTTATCAAGTCCCATGCAAATCTCCTTTGGCGTGGGCAAATTTTTTCCCAGATTAGATCCTCCCCATCCACTCTTCTCTCCGTTGTTGCTAGTGTCACCACCCTTAATGTTAGGGGTGCTGGCAGCCCGCACCACATTGACACCGGGAGCAAAAGGTGGGCCAGGAGGTGTATGAACTGCAATCCCATCTCCCCCATTTCTGTTGGCGGGAGGAGGAGGAGGCAAATTCTCTGGTGGCTCACTGCCGTAAGACTTGAAGGTTCCCCAAAACGAGGCCCTAAGTCTTTTTCCCCATTCTTCTTCCGTCATTGACCTCTTGTCAGAGGCAATCCTGGTAGCACCACCGTTACTAGTTTTAACTCTCCCAATCTCCAGGAAACTCCCTTGAAGGGGAGCCATCTGGTGTGGACGGAAATAGTAGGCGGTCTTGCAATTGGGACAGAGGCTAACAGCCTGGTATTGGTGCACTCCTCCATTTGGCCCGCCTGTGGCTTGTTTCTTGTCCGCATTACTAGTGTTGTTACTGATCATGTTATTCGAGGAGGAGGAGCTGCTGTTGCTCCACTCGCCATTAGGATGAGGATGACTAATGTTGTTTGAATCACAGTTATTAGTAGTATCAATAACACCATCATGGTTATTGGAACTTGAATCGAAAGGGAAGGCATCAAAAGTGGGAGTGGAAGAGGGAGGAATGAGGTGGGGGTGACGCTCGGTGAAGAGGATATCCATTTGCTTAGCGCAGCGAGGGCAGTTGGCCTCCGCCCTAATTCTGCGAACCGTGTGGTAGTCGTCCGAACCGCCACCGCCCCCGCGGTCCCACTTGTACCTCTCCTGCACCCCTATCAGTGACTCCCTACGCTTAAGATAAGAGCCCACGTGCAGGCAATTCACGAAACCTCTATTGTTCTGCTTTTGCCACGGCTGGCTCTGGCTCTGCTTCCATCTCCGTGCGGATGATGAAGCTGTTGTCGCTGCCGCCACTCGGTCTTTCAGCCTCACCCATTTCCAAATTCCCCGGGACATAATACTACTGTATTTATCAGCCTTAGCTCTACGCTCTATTCCTTCCCGGTAATAATATATAATGATGATAATACCATTTACAACTAAACTGGTAATAACCTACTCCGCCCACGTTTCTCCCACTTTAGAGTTTTAGATTTGTTTCTTCTGTAACGAAATTGACGGTAGAAATCGGGATCAATGAATGAACTCAATACAATTAACAAGTCTACAATCAAGTGTCGAATGGCTAGATCTTACTATCTGAGCGACCGTGCTTTTATAAGTATCTACTAATACTCTATCTTCTTGACGTGAACAAGCGAGCTCCAAGGCACACACCCAGGATAGAAAATAACGTAGGTGCCGGGAGAGTTCGTAGGAGACGGATTTGTTTTTTTAATGAAGCAGCAAAATAAAATGTCAAAAAAATGAAACCGACCCCCTGCCCCTGTAGAAGCAGTTTGTGCCATCGGCTCTTACCTCCTCCCCATACTTGCAGTTTGACCGCATCGTTCACATCTGAATTGCATCGTTGGACTCGACAAGTGGAATAATTGGGCTTCACAATCCACAGCCGCAATTCACAAGGTCATTGGGCTTTTCGATTTTAACTCGTGCAATATGGTTTACGATTATGAAAAAATTTAATACTTTTAATAAATTAAAAATATATAAAACTATTAAATAGGGTTAAAATGAGGAGAAGAGAAGGATAAATTCGTTACCATACGAGTCCATCTTGCTTCCATTTTCACGCCATAATCAATTAATCAATGCAAAATTTAAAAAATAAATAAATAAGAACGAACTAATGTAAATTAGAAGAATTTACACCTGTATTGTACATTTCAATGGTCGAAAGGTTAGACGTCCAAATGCAATCTTCTTGGTATAATATTAAACCTACATAAAAAAAAAAAGATTCGATAAATAAAGCAATTAAAAAGGCATGAAAAAAAGTAAGAACTAACCATGCATTCATAATAGTAAACAAACATACCACGCAAAAGTATGTTGCAACACTATTGATGTATCAAAAGAATCACCACTAAATCGTGTCGTAAGTATGGGAGGGATTAGATATCTGAGTAGTTCTAGCTATAAACGATGGATACTAGGCACTGTGTGGATTAGATATCTCTATAGTCTTAACTGTAAATGATGGATACTAGGTACTGTACATATCAACCTATGTAATGCTGTAGATAACACATTAAGTATCCCGCCTGAGAAGTATGTTCACAAGAATGAAATTCAAAGGAATTGATGGGCCCGCACAAGCGGTGGAGCGTGCGGTTTAATTCGATACAGAGCAAAGAACCCTACTAGAGCTTGATATGCCGCAAACTCTCTTAAAATAGAGAGATGCCTTTGGGAACGTGAAACACTGGTGGTGCATGACCATAACAGATATGGATAGACGTGCACAACCATAATAGATATGGATGGACGTCAAGTGGTTGATATTATCCTCCAGAACCATAACTTGAATATATCAAATTGGATCAACCATTAACGAGTAACGCTAATGTAGGCGTATTTGGTTAGGGAGATGCATAAATACGACTTCAAGATCCATTATGTGTCTAAGGTCTTTTGTTCTTCTTGGCATTTGTTATTTTGACACAATTCTTTTTTGTTCTAAAAAAGAAACAGTTTGAGAAAGTTCATTTGGCCGAAATGAATTTCTAGACTTGCGGTTGCTTGTTTATACTTTTTCTACGAGATGCTAGAAATCTCTTTTACCGAATTGCTAATCATAATATATATTTTTTGAAGAATCCTATTTGACTTTCACCCTATTTCTTTATTTTTTTTCAACCAATTTAGGGCTATGGAACTATATTATTATTGCCCGATTTCAATGTTATAAAATGGATCAATGGTTTTTTATTCTAAAAATAAAAATGTATCAATAGGATTTCAATTTTGGGGTTAATTTGATATGAGAATAAGATTTTCAATTTTATCAGTAAGGATTGTTTTATATCTGGATTGTGATGATAGATAATAGGTTTATCTATTAATTAATGATCAAAGGAGATAGATACTGCTTGCGTTAAAAAAAAAGATAAATCATATCATATATATATATATATATATATATATAATAAAGTCGTATTCTCATTTTTATCCCTTCATGTTTTCTCTTTCCTACGTGGCTTAACGAAACGGCAAGTAGTTTTCTACGTAGCTTGCTCCTTTTTTGTTTAGATATATATCAATTCTTATTTCCTATAAGAATTCTTAATATTATATGATTCTTATTTCTTACCTAAAAAAGGAACTGGAAAATAATGCGATATAAATAAAAGACACATAAATATCTCTATTATATATATCTCCAAATTCATGCCAATAATTTGTGTACTGCATAGGGAATCGAAATAAATAAGAATTGTTATCACTACAAGAAGTAGAAAAGTAACTAATTTCAAAAGGAACCATTAATAACAGAAGTCAATATCTGATGTTGGAAATAGGATTCTTAATAAATTTTATTATTAAGTGCATTATCAAAACACAGTGCATAGCACGAAATTTATGGAAAAGAAAAAGTTAATTGAATCCAATTAACTGTATGTATTTGATCTGTACGGTCAAATATCAATTCTTATTTGAGCACGGATTTGTAAATTCCTATAAACTCATTCGTTGTTAATCAAAACATGCAGGCTATACTCATTGCTAGGTTATAGGATTCACAATACATCTCTACTCAGATGGTGGGGAGTATTTAGTGTGTGGATCCACACCATAGGAGTCCATGCACTTAAAGGACTCGATATAGTTGAGGTGGTCTATCTTTCAAGATAGGTAAAATCTGTCTTGAAAACACACTTTTATTTCCTATAATAATTCTTAATATTATAGGATTTTTATTTCCTATCCAAAGTTACGTACTTTAAACAAGTTAAATCAAGATAAACCTACTTTTAATGTTCTTATCAATATCTCTTTATATTCTTATCAATTCTTATTTCTTATGCCTACACTACATATAGCCTCTAATATATTGATTTCAAACATCAAATTCATGATTAGGTATTTCAGTGCAAGCGGTTAGCACATTAAAATATCGATTTTGGGTTTTCACTGCTCTTGATTATCAGGTACATCTTTTTTCAACACATATATTTTTTTAAAAGGCATGTTGATCTTCAATTGTAAAAGTTTAGTAACATATCTTGAATTTTATTTTTTTTTGTTTTTATTTTTGTTTGTTTTTTTATGAACACATAGGATTAGTAATATATCTTGAATTAGTAATAAATTTTTCTTATATTTCATATATTATATATCACATAATATTTTTGCCTTTAATTTTGATAAATTATTATCAGATTGGTGGAACCGATAACCAATACCAACCTGAAATATCTTCCTCCCAAATCCCAATTAGTATAACAGATGATTATAATCAACAACATTTCAATACATTTCATATGAATCATTCATCAGAGGGCTCAACAAAAATCACAGAGAAAGGGAAATCTCATAAAAAGATTTGCATGAAAATGTAGATTTAATATACTATTTACTTTCTTAAATTATAATCTTTACGTATTGTTATACACAACTTTGAATGCGAAAAATCATTTATTTTTTTATACTTAGTTATCCTGCTTTACTATCATGCAATGATAATGGAAAATCAATAAATGCCGAGAGGAGAATGTTCAAACAAAAGAAAAACAAAAACAAGTTTCTGAATAGTAGAATATTATTTGATACTATTTATTGCACTTTTTATTTATTTTCAAGTTTTTGAATGTTATGTTATTGTCCAATGTTATTTTTTTCATTTTTGAATTATTACTTACTGAATTAGATGTTCAAATTTATATTATCAGAATATTTTATATTACAATGCGCATATAATAATATACTTAAGAAAGGTTATAATAAAATATACATTAAGTTTGTATTTCATATCGACATTTTTATAAAATTGACTAAATAGTTTATTATTTTTTGAAGATTCCCATTCAACGAACGGGTGCAAAATTAGTATATATATAATAAAGTCGTATTCTCATTCTTATCCTTTCATATTTTCTCTTTCCTACGTGGTTTAACGAGACGGCGGGTAGTTTCCTAATAGGATTATTAATAAATCATATATATATATAATAAAGTTTTATTCTCATCCTTATCCTTTTAGTTTATCTCTTTCCTACGTGGCTTATCGACATAGTAAGTAGGTGCAATGCGCTCTATGAGTTAACTCCCTAATAACTTACGCTATTCTATCTCTCTTTTTTCTCTTAACTTTACAATTCTAGATAATCCTTCCATAATTATCTCTTCCATTTTCTCACCTTTTTTTCCCTTAACCCTAATCGTCAAGCCTAAATTTTCAAGGGATTAGTATAAATAATTTTGAATTATGTTTTTAACTCTCTCTCATCTACAACTCAAAAGTTCGAAATATCAATTCAAATATTAGATTATCTTTATCAGATTATCGCTATCGAAGATACTCTATATTTTTACTCATATATATGGTTATCGATCTATTACTTATCACTTTATCAAGCAGTGCAGATGTTTACACTTTTTCACAATGTTTTTGGAATTTTTTTTTTCAATGCAGAACCGGATTTGGAACTTCGTTTTTATTCCCTTCAATGCAAGGACCGCATTTAGACTTTGTTTATACTCGCTGTATGTGGTCTGTAATTTCCTACACCTTTTTCATAACTAGGTCATTGAATTTGAATTTTTTAAATCTTCAGAAGTTACAGTTTGGTTTTTATTTTTGGCAAGGTTTTTGTAATTAATTTGTTATTTCAATTTATGGATTCACTCTTCAATTCAAGTAGAACACATATTGTTTTTTTGGTTAGTGATTTAAAAGTGACATTTTAAACTATGTGTTTTCACATGATTTTTTAATTGCCTTTGACAATTTATTAATTGTCTTCAACAACGTATTAAATGTTTTTATTTTCTGGATTTCTGGGGTTAAAAAAATTTTGTGCAGTTTTCAATGGTTTTTTTTTTAGACTTTGATAGAAAGCTTCTAAAGAACAAGAAGGTGTCATTGATTACATAAATGGCAAGGCATCAAATTCATTGTCATACAGTAGTTCACGTCATGCAATATACATCAGACTATTTAGATTTTTTATGTTTTTGACTTAATAGCAAAATACATCTTATATTTTCGTTTTGGTTTCTATTAGCCATGAACAGATTTAGAAAATTGCTATGTTCATGTGACTTGATTGATTCTGAATTCTTATCTTTTATTAATATTTCATTCAGCTTCTTTTCTTTTCACATTAACCTTTAAGCCATTTATATTAAGTATCATAATTGATATTTTGGTAACGGGTTGGCCATTCTTTTGTTTACATAAGATCAGCCAAGATTTGATCTTCCCTATTTTCAAGTTTTTGAATGTCATCGTATTGTCGGTTTTTTTTTACATTTCAAATTATTAATCACTGAATTAGATGTTTAAATTTACATTATACGACTATTTTTGAATAACAATGTATTTAAGAAAGGTTATAATAGATTATACAATAAGTTTGTATTAGACAATTCCCATTCAACGAATGGGTACAAAACTAATTCTCTTATAAATAAGACAAATTCTAATTATAGAAAAAGAAAAAAGTTGAAAATTATGAAGAGAAAAATTTGAAAGCTGAGGTTAATTTTTTTTTAGAACGTAAGATTTTAAAAGATTTGTGATTAAGTGGATAGAATATGTTTATTTTGAATGTGATTAAGTGGATAAGAGATATTTTGTGAGGACCCGTAATTTTCTTAATTTTTAGGTTTTATTTTCTTTGAATTGCACGTTTTTCCACATTTTATTTATTCAAAAAATTTTAAAACATAATTTTTATTAGTAAATATAGTTTTTAAATGATTTTTCTAGTATCGGTTAGTTTTTGAGAAATTAAGAGCGTATATCGGACGTGGGACCCGCTAGTGCGGAAAGTTCGGTAAAATTCGGCCAGTTAGGTTAAGTTTTGGATACTGAGTTTAATTTATCGGGTGTTAAGAGATAATTAGAGGTTGCTAAATGGATTAATGGTGAAGAGGCAAAAGGATAATTATAAGCCAAAAGAGATGCTAGGTGTCGCGTTTTCATTGGACCTTGGACTTTGACCATCTTACTACCTTTACTAAATAACCAAAAATTGACCAAATATTCATCAAAAATCTCATCTTCTTGGCCGGCCACTCTTGGAGAAAAAAAGAAAGAAAACTCTTCAACTTTTGCTTCATTTTCTTGCCAAATCTTGAAATCCAACCATTAATCTCCCAAATTTCTCCATAAAACGTACTTGCTAAGAAGGATAGAAGTGCTTGGTGGAGTTGTTTGGAAAGGAAAGACCCTAAGCTATCTTGTCTCTAGTGTTTACAAGGTGAGTAGCCAAGAAATTCTTTCTTGTTCGTGATAATGCTAAATTGGTGCCTTGTGGTAGTTGAATAAGTGATTTTTTGGATGATTCCATGACTTGTGGTGAAGATTGATAGATTTTATTTTTATGCTTGATTTTTCTGATTTCATATGTTTAGTGTTGGTTAGTCATGGATTGTTGGTTAGTTATTGTGCAAAATGGAGTTGATATAGGTTGGATATAGGGCTGCAAACGAATCGAGCCGCTCGCGAGCCGCTCGCGAGCGGCTCGAGTCAAGCTCGAGTCGAGCTCGACATTAATCGAGCTCGAGTCGAGCTCGAGCTCGAACTCGAGCTCAGAATATTAAGCTCGTTAGCTCGCGAGCTTGAGTATATATATATTTTTTTTTATTTTTATTTTTATTTAATAATAAAATTACGTATATTATATATATATATATTTTTTTTATTTTCATAGTGAAATTACGGATATATCCTTAATATTTTATTATTTATTCAGAAAAAAATATTATTTTATTTATTTTTTTTAAAAATAAAATAAATTTTTTTATTTTTTTCGAGCTCGAGCTCGAGCTCGAGCTCAGCTCGACTTGATTCGAGTCGAGCTCGAGCTCGAAAATTGCCAGCTCGTCGAGCTCGAGCTTGATAAAATTTAGTCGAGGCTCGGCTCGATTAGCTCAAAGCTCGACTCGGCTCGGCTCGTTTGCAGCCCTAGTTGGATATGATTGATTGTGCAAAAATTCTGGTTTGGGGAGAAATTTCCAGGTTAGGGTTTCAAGCAGGCCTGTTCTGTCCGAATTTATTTGAGTAGGTTAGAGGCTGAATTAGCCTTAGGTTAAAACATGAAAGTTGTAGAGAATGATATTTTATAGTTGCCTACAAAATTTCAGGCCAATCGGAGCAATGTACCTTATGAAAAGACTGAAATACCCCTGCTGCCCTGTTTCTGTCCGAACTTGGTAATCAGCTTTGGTAATTGGTTAATTTGATTGGGAATGCTTCTGATTTGGTTGTTGATGTTTTCTTAAGAATTGTAGCCTTGTATCTTAGCTTTCATGTGGCATTGGAATCACTTGAATTGGAGTTGTAGGTGCTGAGATATAGTTAAATAAGTCAGGACTGTCACAGTACACTTTGAACTGGAAAAGCTGGGGTTGTTTTGGTAAATTTGACCTAGTTAGGGTGTGAACTGGACTAAGTAGTCTTCATCAAAGTTATAGCCCTCTGTCTTAGCTTCGAAACGGTATAACTTTCACTTCAATCCAATAAGCATAGTTTCAGTTAGGTCCGATACGCTAAGTAGCGGTGAATCTGCCTTTTGGTTTCATAGCTTGAAGTTTATCTCCGATCATTTTCCTAGTTAACTCTTGTACTTGGATGACTTTGAGCCTATTGAACGGTTGTTGTGATGAATTTATATTGTGTATGATTTTGGGATTGCTTGAGGAAAATAATGAAGCCATAAATGGTTGGAAAATAGATAAATACAAAGGGAGTGCTGCCCAAATTTACACTCGAGAATTAGGTAACGATTTGAGAGTGAGTACCATATGAGCCATCCAGGATATTTGCGTCATCTTTTCTCGAGGTATATAAGTTCGAATCTGGCGAAAACTTGTGCACTTGGAAAAAAGACATTTACGACTAAAAGAAATACGTTTTCTTCCTTTCTTTGACTCAAATGGATATTTCAAAGTTTGTCGAGCGAGCATAAGTTTCCAAATATTTTACTCATGTCCTTCGGTTTAAATGTACTCTTTTCACTTCCAAAATCATATTTATACTTTGTACTAGTGGTATTTGAATTGTCTTCAATTCACCTGACTCTTGTTGGAGGAACTGTAATATTTTCTCTTGATTAACCTTAGGGTTCATCGGTGATTGAGAGTGTTACCCGGAAAGATATTCTGGACATTATTTTGCCTTAATAGGTGAGTGTACCACTACCATCACTTGTTGTTTAACTCGATTTCTGTACATGCAGTCTGTGATATGAACGACTGAACTATCTGTTTATTTTGTTTGAGACGAGGGTGTACTTTATCACACTCATTCTCTTGTCTGTTCATATGCCAAATCTGTATCTGTTATCTGTATCTGTATCTGTATCTATATCTGTATCTGTATCTATATCTGTATCTGTTTTGACGTTGTTTGGAAACTTGTATCTAATGACCTTTCTGTGACCTCTGAGCTCAAATCCTATGGCAAAGTTACTCGACTCGAGTCGGCAAGGGTCTGGTCGATTAGATAACGATCCACGGTAGTCTGTTTTGAAATATTTGGGTATTGAGACCCTTGATTCCGGTATACTCGAGTATTATCACTTCTGTTTTGTTCGGCGTTCGGGCCCGGTAGGGGTATGTTTGGTGGACGAAAAATTGGTGTAAAGTGGGGTCTACGGATATGTTGGTTCTATTTACGTTGACGGAGAGTCAACGGGTTCGGATCAAGTACTGCAGTTGAAAATTTGGTTCCTGAGAGCCACCTGTATCCTTCCCTTTGAATCATTGTGTCTAATCTGCTTTCCTTTATAGCTGGTATATGTATCTGATTGGTTAAACGTGAAAGGCCATGATTTTACCCCTATATGTTTGGTACCTCATTGAGCGAAAGCTCACCCTTTCGTGTTACCTTTGTTTTCCTTACAGGGAACCACTTTCTGGATTTGCGATTTTGAAGTATGAGTTGAACTAGTTTAGATATTTTGTATTGCTCCTCAATGGTTGGGAACCCTAATTGTACTTGCTCTTTTGCAAACGAAGCCCTAATTGTATTTTGGGTAGTATGAATATCTCAGATTGCACTGTATGTTAATTTGTTCGAGACTCCACTGTATATATATGTAGTTTCCGATTGTTCGATTTTTTTGGATCCAATCGCGCGTTCTATGTCGGGTTTGGGCGAATCGACTCCGTAGTCCTGGCGAGAGTTGGGCAAGCGATCCGCCGAATCCTTTGATTCGCTTTAGGGTGAGGTGGGACTGTCACATATTTATTTTGAAAGTTTGGAAAGAATCGATGTTATTAACACTAACCAATTAAAAGGGACTATCCAAAAGAAAACTTGATCCATAAATAGTATTCAATTAGGCATGCTAAGTAAGAGTGAGAAATAGATCCAATTAAAATTTCTATTTTGAAAGTTTGGAAAGAAGCGATGTTATTGACACAATTAAATGGTCAACCCAAAAGAAACTTGACGGTAAATACTAACATGCCAAGTAAAAGTGAGAAACATGTCTAGCTAAAATAACTACTTTCATATATTTTGGACTTGTTCTTAGCTACTTTCTTTCATATATTCATAGTAAACATTGGGTTTCTTCACAATTGATTAATTTGGACTTGTTCTTAGCTAATTATATATTATGATTTTAGATAATTAATTTTTAGTGATGTTCTCATTTATTTTTTGGTTCAAATTGTATTTTTCAATAATCCAAAAAGCTGAAATCCATAATCAACCAAAAATAACTCTTGCTGATTCTAATTATTCTTTGTAATCACTTTCAATAATCAAATATTGTAAAGTCTAAAGCAATCAAGATAAGGCCTATAAGATTATAAATTCTGATTTTGAATAATTAATTTTTTCGCTTTTATTGATTTTAATAAAATCATTAGCAAGCATTCAAAAGAAGTAATCAATTGAACCAGCACCCAAAGAATCAAAATCATCCTCAAACTTCTAAACTAAAGCCAATTTCATCCTCTATCTTTTATTTGGGTGCTTTTAACCCCTTAACTAAAATTTAGTTATCAATTTCATCCTTTTACAATAGCACCACCAAGTTTGATTTTTTCAACAAAGGGTTCATCGCAAATTTTGTTTTTTTTTTTTTTGTCCAAAACAATCTCCCCACACTGCAAAAGCTTTTCTTCATTTTAGTTTATGTTTTCATTTAAAAATTATATTTCCTTCTCTAATCACAAACCTAGCCTACATTTTGGGACACAAAAATAGATGGCCAGATTAAGCTGAAAGAAATTTTCGAATTGATTCCATTAGAAAAGAAATGGAACAAAATGGATCGCAAATACGCTCAAGGCACTAGTAATAGCCTCATGCGGGTCGTCATGGTTTTTGAAGTAATTTGTTTGACCTCTGAATCGGATTTTTGGAATCGGATACTAAATCGGATCCAATCCGATCTCCTCATGTTGCAGAAGATAAAGAAGCAATACCTGTGAGTTGGGTTTTTGGAGTAAATTCTTGAATTATGATGAAAAAAAAAGAGTTTCTACAAGTAAGGCTATTGGTGGAGGCGTTTCTAAAATGAGGTTGTTCGCATTTGTTGAATGCGAACTTACTTAGCTCGCATTCGGCAAATGCGAGCTAGGATACATTTAAAAAAAAAAAAAAAGTACCTCGCATTTCTCTGTCTCTTTCACCTAAACCCAAAAACAGAGCTCCGTTCTTTACGTCAAACATTCGGCATTCAAATCCATAAGCAGAGGGGCAGAAATTGGAACGAAACTTTGCACACCCAGCTCACTCTCTCGTCTTTTGCGTAGCTAGACAGCAGTCCAAGCTTCCAAGAGGAAATTGCCCAAACTCCCTCAATCTCTTTCTTTCTCGTCGGTTGTTGTCCGCCATTGTTGACCTTCCACCAGACGCCATTTGCACCCCAACCAGCTGCCATTTCTGCCTCAGCAGTCATCCCCAACCAATTTTGTGACCCTTTGCGCTGCACATTTTCTTTTCCCTTCGCAAATGGCTTTCAAATTCGTGGCTGTGCATCGCAAATTGTCTCTGAAGTATGTGGCTTTGTGACTATCCTGTCTGGAACATTCCTTCTCCACAAGACCAAGGACATGGGAGGTGTAAGCAGCACTAGTAACACGCCCGTGCCATCTCCGGTATTCCTGGCATCACGCCAGAATTCTGCGGTCTGAGCTTTGAGATGAGATCGCATTCTTTTTTTTTTTTGGATTTCGTTGGAGGAAAATTCAAGAGACTTCGCATTCAGCAAATGCGAGTTGAGGGAGCTCGCATTTGCTGAATGCGAAGATCCCTTGGACAGAACCCCACACTCAAAATGCCCCCTTTGTAGAATTTTTTTAAAATTCATCATAATTTTAGAAATTTCTCTGGGTTTTTGTGTCAGGAATTCGGGTTTGACGGGTATGTGAAAGCTCACATGAAAAAGGTCCTGCCAAAACTGGCTTCTTCAACTACAATTCTATTAACCACTGCGTCTTCTTTAAATTGTAAATTGGGACTTTGAACCCATTTGCGGTGAAAAAGTCCAAAGAAGGTGCCAAAATACTCTTTTGACCTAGTCAGATTTTTATATCTATTAACTCCTTATACACAATCTCTTTAGATTCCACCTCCTCTATATTAGGATAGATTAAATTATAGATATTTTATCGTTGCCTAAAAAAAAAACTACCAATTGTATTTGCTAATGTGCAATATTTGTCGCTGCAGCTCAGGAAAAACATCACCCTTGACTTTGACAACAACCTCTACCAGACTGCTTTCAACACAAACAATGATGAGTGGTAGAAGTTATACTCAATATATTCAGTAGTCTTGTAACACACTTAACTTGGCAAACAGGAAAATAAAGATTTTAGACAATTGGAATGAAGTAAAAGCACTAAATTGCCAATGTACTTTATCAAACAGGAAGTAAGGCAAATAGAGCTCATACACCACCACACTTTCCACAACTAAAAGTGAAAAGAACAAGTACATATTTACATATTGCCCCATACATATTTACGCAATAATTAAGTGTGAATGTAGTCATAAATATGTACTTGCGCAAAACAATATTGGAAAGAAATACATTAATCCTTGAAAATCCGTAGAAAGCCTTCATTGAATTCAGGATCTTCATAGCACAAGCCACATCTTGACAAATGGAGCTATTTGGGACTTATTAGGCTTGGTGTCATAAACTTTGAATACAAAAACTAAGGAGTAATGGTAATTATTGTCGAACCTCATTGTTTGAAATAAAAGGGAAAGGATGTTTACAAATGAATTTTTCGATTTTAGAAAATAAAGAAAAAAAACCTAAAATGAAATTTTAAATAATGCAACGATTTGACCTCAAAATATTAATCTAAAAAAATTTTTAAAAAGAGAATCACCACTTAGTATCTAATTTAAACGTACGAAGCCATCTAAAATATATTTTAAATAAAAAAATGATTAAAACCCTTTTAAATGACTTTAAGTCTTTGAAAATGAGAAAAAGAATTCAAAAGTCACAGTTAAAGAAAGAAAAAACAAAAATTTGATTTGAAACATTCTTTCAATCTAGTCAAGGGTAATTGCAAAATTTAGTCAAATTTTTTTTTAATTTAACCTATAAAACTTATCACATTTGGATGTTTTTATATGAATAAAAAATTAGACCTAAAAGGGTATTGAGAGGAACAAAATTTTTCTTCAAAATTTAATTGGTGCAAATCACATTAATTGTGAAACTCAAAAAAAATTTCTTAGAGAGATCACAAATATGCAAAAGATAGGACTCAAAAAGAAAATTATGATATATACATGATCTAGATGAAAGAAATGCAAAATTACTAGTACGGAAAATTAAAATTCGTAATACAATATTCCTTCTTATGAAGGGGGGTAATAGCGTGCTAAGATTAAAAAAAAAAACCCATACTCGTCTATTTCCTATATTCGAAGAACAGTTCTTCTAACCTAGACAAACAAATAGACTAACCTATTTCTCTAATTATCTAAATGAAATGCAAGTTTAAATGATATAATTTGCGCACACAGGAATAAGAGAATAAAAAGATATATCATATAAATGAAAATAACATAAAAAAATACTTGAAATGCAATCAATGTCACATAAAATATGAATCTAACGCGAAAATAACCTAGAAAGTCTAATATTAGATTAATCCACTTCTACAAATTCTCATTAGCGTTGGACTAGTGAGAAATCGAGGAGAAAAATCACAATTAGCGTTGGACTAGCGTGATGATGTCATGCACGAATTATAAGTAAATAAAGCATATAGAGCATAATTAAAACAAATAAACACATAAAACACATAAAACATGTAGAACACATAACACATAGACATAATATTTAGATGCAAAGCCCTATAAAAATTGAATAAAACACATAAACACACAAGCACACAAGACCTAACTATTATATTAGGAACCTAAATTACAATCTAAAAGGGGAAATATAAAATAATGAACCTATCTAACCTACCTATTACATTTATCTAATTAATTACATTTCTTGCAAAAAAATAAACCTAACTATTACATTGCCTATCTAATTACATTTCTTGCATAAGATGATATTATCTATCTATTACAATTTGGGCATTAAAACGCCATCAAATAATCACAAGATTTAAATTAAACAAGCATAAAATGAAATAAAGCTTGAAATAAATAAATGAAAGAAAAAAAAAACACATAAAATATAAACACATAAGAGCACATAAAAACATACAAAAGAATTTAAAGGATAATAAGTATACCTCCCTTCTGAAATAGACACTAAATGAGGGAAAACCTGAGTTGTCTATTTTTTCAAAATCAACAAACGGGTCAATGCACCAATTTAATTAACAAATTTACAAAGGAATGTAAACATATACTAAACTCCCTTTTTTATTGTGAAAAATGTAAATAACATAAAGCAACCAAAAATTTACAAATTAAATGCATTTAAATACAGCAAAATTAGGAATTAAAGAAGAGAAATAATTGTAATTGAGAAATAACAAAATAATAAAAAAAAGTCAGGAGCTAAATTACAAAAATTAAAAAAATTTTGGGGTCAAAATTTCAATTTTCAAAAAATGAAAGGTCAAAATTTAATAAAAATAAAGTTTAAGTGGCAAAATAAAATCATTTGCATAAATTCATAAAACTGTCTAATTAAGTTATCTAAAATCAACAAATTTTATTCAAAGCCCCAACTATACTCTAAAAACCAAAATTAATTTACTTAAAACATGCATAAACATATGAAAAGAATTCAAGACTTTGAAGGGAAGAAATTTAATCCATTTTCACAATCTTTTGGGCCTTAGTGCAATTAAACCAAAATCGGGGAGGGGGCAAAATGCAAATATTCATTATCATCCTCCAAACTCATGCGGAATCAGCAAACTAATGAAGAACTTAAGCGTGCAACCAGCCAAGAAAACATTGAAATGAAACAACAAAAATAACTATTCAATCTTGCCTGAAAGGGAAAAACCAAAAAAAATTATTTTTTTTGGCCAAACACAAGTACAAGATCATGCAATCCCAAACACCAACACAAGATTCAAACGTCCAAAGGCAAGATTGTTCAAGATCATGTAACATGCAGAAGAGAAAAATGAAAGATGCACAGCAAAGACAAGACTTCGGATCTCACATTGAATGGATTTAAATGCAGATCTAAGCTTGTATCCAAAGGAAAGTATGAATAAAGGTTATCTCTGATGCTTATTGAGCGTTGCAAAGTCCCAGTAGATGTCGAAACGAAGCAAGATCCAGTGGCTGCTGTTGGTGCCAACAATTGCCAAGCAAGCAACTTCAAGCTCTGATTTGAGGGTCTTGAAGCTGTTTTTCTTGATACCTCTCAACACAAAAGTTTCTCTAATACGGTCCTAGAAGACGCAGAAACATAGAAATCGCCACAAAGATCTCAATAAAAGCAAGAAAATGATGATGAACACGACTGGTCGACCAGTCTGTTCTCTGTTTTTGCAGAAAACTTTTTTAGGAGGGCAGTTTCGGGCTTCGATGAGGGCAGTTTCGGGCTTCGATTTGAGGGGTTTGTAATGGTTATCGGCAAAATATTTCAACACACAATTTATTCCTCTATATCCTTAGAAGGTGCATACAAACAAGGGTAAATCTTATATACACTGACAGTGTATACACTATTACTGTTTGATTCATGACGTGTACACAAATTGAATTTTAAATTCAAATTCTGCATAGTTTTCATTCTACGCTGAAAGTGTAGTGTAGGAAAGATTAATCCAAAAAATAATCACTGGATCAATAAAGAAAGAGAAAATTGAATTGAAAGAGAGCTGGTCCACTAGCTTGTTTTCAAATTCTATAGAAAAAGCTGCTTTTGTTTTCTTGCTTTTTCTCTCTCTCCACACTCATAAATCTTGTGCAATCGCCCCATCACTTGTTTCCCTCTCTTAGAAACCCTAAAATCTCTCTTTGCTCACTATTTAAATGGAATAGAATTCCCAAAACCTAAGAGTAAGGGTTTGGATTGAAAAGGGGTAATGTGACTTGTTTTGACCCTTTTGATCTGCTTGTTGAGTTGATTTTTGGATAGAAATTCGAGTGAAGAACTATTCCAGTACTATCCAAAACTTGGAGAGAAAAAAAGGAGAATAATCCATAAAAAAAATCTGCCCAAAATTTCCAACTATTCTGAATTTTTGCTTCGGGTTTCGTACTTTGCATGAAGAAGGAACGCATGCGTGAATAGAGAAAATTTTTTTTTTTTTGAGAAAAGAACTGGGCCAATGGACCTCCTTGCTTCTAGGCTTTTGCTTGGGTTTTGCATGGATTTTGTTTGGGTTTTATTTTGGATTTTGGATAGACTTTGGGTTGGATTTTGGGTAAATTTAAGGTTGGATTTTGGGTAGATTTAAGATTGAGTTTTTTTTGGTTGAAATTTGATTGGGTTAAAAACAAAAAACCTCTACTATTTTTCCAATTTTGAAATCCCATTTTTCTTCTTTCCTTTTCACCTTTTTACACAAACCTACAAAAAGTAAAAATTAAAGTAACTACTTAGGCACTTTTGTAAGTGAAGAATAAAAAAAAAAAAATAAAAAAAATAATTGAGTTGAAATTAAGAAAAATTTAGTGTCTACAATTACTTACCTCGAGATCTTCTCAACCTTGAATTTCCTGCCATCCCTCGCCAATACGAATATCTCGTTCACGAAAGGTCCCAGCATCCCGCTAGGAAGCACCTGAGGATTCAGAACCATCTTCAAGTAATGATCACCGACCTCCGCTATGCGTGTTTTTTTTTTAATACCTCATCGCAGACAGATCTATTGTGCGAGATTGCTGTCCGGTCAGCAGCTGAGGTTCAACTGATAACAGGAAAAGGTCAATTTAATTTTAAAACATTATGACATAACTCTGTAAAAATGCATATATTATAAATTTAAACCATACTCTTAAATATAAAAGGAAAAAAATGAGCTTAATTTAATTACACTGGGCAGAAAACTAACTGAATAAGTGCTGTGTAAATGCCTTTACACTATGTAGCATCTTTTCTTTTCAGTTGAAGTGTTTCATACAAAAAAAAAAATTGTTTCCATCATCTTAGAAAAAACACTTTTTGCTTTCAAGGCCTAGTGCACCTGCACCATGCAAAGTACACAAACAAATGCACCATTTAGAAATGTAGACCACCCACATTTGGAAAGCAGCCACCAGATTATCCAGCGTCTTAACCTATGCATCGTCTTGAAAGAAAATTCAGGAAATCTCTCAGCAAATTAACCTAGAGTACTGTAAAATGCATGTTCTGTAGTTCACCATTAACAGCATTTTTGACAAAAGGGAGAAGAAATGATTCTCCAGAATTGGGCTACAATCCATAGACCTGTCTTCAACTTTTTATATCCACTCATTTCTGGTAAACCACATGGGCCTCCTTCCCAAATACCTGATAAAGGCTATCCCCCAATAGTACAGAAAGTGAAAATTTTTTTTTTTTTTACCAAGGGTATATGACAAGCAGCAAAGTCTCTAACAAGTTCATTTGTAACAAGAACCATGCGTGTAATCAGGAAAAAAGAATTAATCTTCTACCAGAAAAATAATCTTAATTAATGTAAAAGGAAAATCAGGAACGGAATTAGTGTGTAACCATATAATCTTCCCTAATTGTAGGATTACAGTCAAAGAAGTCTATGTCAAACAAGTGTACTGTAGCTATGGACAAATGACAGGAAACAAGGTCTAAAAACTTGGAAGGAATTCCCTGATTTGGCCCAGAGTAAGTTCCCAGATTATTGTGTGGATTTATTTGCTCATAAAGTAGGCCAATTCTGTATCACAATGCATTAAATCTAAAGGAAGACCACCTGAAGTTTATAATGCAATTGATCTTCACAAATTTATAACGAAAAAATGAGGATAAATGATGGTAAATACTTACCCAGGGTTCATGTGAACATCGAAATGCACGCCGTCCATAGCCAATATGAACATCTCCTTCACAAAAGTTACGGGCATCCCATTACAAAACACCTAAGGATTCAGAGCCATCTTCGAATAATGACCAATGATCATAGCTTTGGCTTCACTTCCCCACCCCCCCTCTCTTCAAATTTAAATATTGCCAGACAATCTATTGCAATTTGCAAGAGATTGCTGTGCGGTCATGTTGGTGACACAACCTCTAAACCCATTTCAAATAATTGATAAAACAAGGTAGTGGCTATCATCCTCGGAACATAAATCAGTAGGCGTATCATCCTTTGAAAGCTGCAATATAACAAAGAAAAGAACAGATAGATGACATAGTGACCCATGCACTTTCAAAGAACAGGCAGACCTGTTTTGAAGTGTACCTGCCGTGTTATTAATTTATCTATGCATATAGCAACATAGTTAAAATGATTAGTTGTTAGAAATGTTTATTGAGCTGTCTCGTTGTAGAGTTAAGGTTAGCAATGACCTATTAAAATTTCAGTGTTTACTTTCTTGGACACTGCAGTATTCAGTTGATTTTCTTCTGTTATTTGGTACTTTTGTCCTCTTTATCTCTTCTCCTCTATTCCTTTTTAAACATCTTCCTTAAATCAATTGGTATCACAACCTCTGCTGTATACAATTTATTTACAGCAATTGTGTTAGTTTTCAATTCTTATTCTACCTTTGTCTGGTGTTGCATTCTCAATGGGTATCCTGATGCTAGATAGCTTTATGCTGTCCACTACTATACGGTTGCCTCCTCTCAGCCTTTGAAAGTTTTTGATCTCTTTAAATTTAATTTAAAAAAAAATTTCAATACCATCATGCTGCAAGCAGTTTTGAAATGTAAATTTTCACTGGTGTCATTGCATAACATTTATCCCTTTTACTTTCCACAAATGGAGACACCAGCCATCCTTGTCCTTTTATGTAAAGAACTAGCAGATTAAGATCCCAAGAAGATTTTAGCCTTTTGACAAAAGATTAACAGAAGATGTTAGCAGGCCTAGCAGACATTTAGCATAGACCAAGGAATGACAATGGCAACGACACCCTCAATGGTAATAGATTTATGAGAATTCCTTTTTCTGAAAATTATGTTTGGTATTTTCACCGCAAAATTACGGTTGCCTCCTCTCAGCCTTTGAAAGTTTTTGATCTCTTTAAATTTAATTTAAACAAAATTTCAATACCATCCTGCTGCAAGCAGTTTTGAAATGTAAATTTTCACTGGTGTCATTGCATACCATTTATCACTTTTACTTTCCACAAATGGAGA
This sequence comes from Coffea arabica, assembly GCF_036785885.1. Classification (NCBI taxonomy): domain Eukaryota; kingdom Viridiplantae; phylum Streptophyta; class Magnoliopsida; order Gentianales; family Rubiaceae; genus Coffea; species Coffea arabica. The sequence continues at coordinate 48,861,463 of NC_092328.1, forward strand.
CACCAGCCATCCTTGTCCTTTTATGTAAAGAACTAGCAGATTAAGATCCCAAGAAAAGGGTAATATGGATTACACCTTCAACTGTGTCTTTGATCTATATTACGCTTCGTTTACGTTTCTTGAATATTTTCTAACTGATGGAAAAATGATAGTCAAAGCTAAACAAAATTCTGGATTTCAAGAGAAGAGTTAGAGGTTTTAGGGAAAACTCATGATGATATACTCCCACAACAAGGATTTGACATATATAAACTCTAAAATCCAATTCTGAAACCTTTTGACAAAAGATTAACAGAAGATGTTAGCAGGCCTAGCAGACATTTAGCATAGACCAAGGAATGACAATGGCAAAGACCCCCTCAATGGTAATAGATTTATGAGAATTCCTTTTTCTGAAAATTATGTTTGGCATTTTCACCGCAATGGTAATCAACCAAATTTTAGTTTTATCATTTTTTTTATTCATCTTTTGCTGCTTTTCCTTGTAAGTTTTCTTTTCCTTATTTTCCTCCCCCAGACTCTTTTTTAATCCGTTTCAACAATAAACCCTAATATACAAAAAAGACAGCTCCCTGGCTAATATTAAATTCTCCATTGATCTCATTTTTCATATCAAATTGACAAAAACTCAATAGAAGAGGCCAAAAACCAGCACTAAACCTGTTGAGGCTCCCTCCAACCAAATTGAAGCATCCAAATGATCATTTTCATGGTAATACAGCAATATAGATAGTCAATCAACAAACATCAGTCCCATAAGCTTGTATCACGTTCAGGCAACTAAAAAATACAGCTATGCTGAAGCCCAGTGCAAGACTTATAACAATAGTTGAAGAGTAAGTGTTTAATCACCAAATATTGAGTTTAAATTACAAACACGAAAAAAGGTCATGGCAGCGTAATGACAATTATTGCCTTCTACTGCTGAGGAGGTTGGGGGAGAAGGGAACCAAGTATTGACAACATACACGGTGGAGGGAAGGGAGAAAGGAAGGGGTTTAGGTGAGGGGAGATTGGAGAGCCATGAAGATTTTTGGGGAGAGAAGTGAAGCATAGATGAGGGTTCCCAAGTACTGATAACATACACGGTGGAGGGAAGGGAGAAAGGAAGGGGTTCAGGTGAGGGGAGATTGGAGAGCCATGAAGATTTTTGGGGAGAGAAGTGAAGCATAGATAGGGTTGCTGGGGTCTTGCTTATTTATTTATTTCATTTTGTTGGTTTTCCAAGCATTAATATTCCGGAATAATGACCATTGCCCAGTTTTAAGTCTTCCATAGTGATGGAAACAAACCCATATACGCTAACCAAACATTTATGGGATTCAAGACCTTGAAACCTTAGTGGGATAAACTGTATTCCAAGATGAAGTACAATATTTTAGTTTTCATATAAATGTCTTGTAATTGTTATCTATTAATCACAGGGTTTAGGTTTACACTACCTCTTGTGACAAAATGAGTCTGGCCAGGAATCAATTGAACTCCAGCCGGTCTTTTGCTCTATAGGGATAGGGAGCCTAATACAATTCTTCAGGAAACATGGGTATTGAATATCTTAAAAACCCATAGGTTCCCAATTTTAAGGTTATGTTCCGCTCAGGAATAATAATTAAAATTGAAAGAAAATTTGGCGAACTTAATATCAATAGATCTATGCAAAGAGGCTCGAAAGGGCATCAAAGTTGCTTCAATATGCCCTAGAAAGTCATGAGGATTCAATATGCTTCAATAGCGAATACTCTGCTGGCTCTGTTACCTCTCCAACCTTCCAAAACTCTGCTGGTGCCAAGTCAATACTCACCCAAACCCCATTGTACATAACCCACTCAAACGGCAAAAGCCTTCCTTCTGCCCACCCCCACAAAACAAGAAAAAAGAAAGAACCAAAAAAAGATCAGCAGGGGAACCACCAAACCCTACCTAGTCTCCCCTCGTGGCATTCTCTAACTGCACTATTCCCACTTCAATGCTTGTAGCACACCAGCTGTCCATTCCTCTTCATCTGGAACCACGCGCCCGTACCCTGACCATCAAATCACTTCCTCACCTCACGGCAAATATCATGCTTAGCCTCAAATCACACATGTTCAATTCCCCTCTAGTACCATAGCCGACATATCCATTGCCACCAATCTGATCCCTGTCTGCTATGAGTGAAGTTTGAAGTTTATTTGTAGATCTATTTTTGTAAATTCAGGTAAATGACTTATTTTGTTGTGGAGAATGGTCCTGATTTAACACATTTTCTTGTGTAAGTTTAGTGATAGAATAAACTAGAACTATCAGCAGCTCCATTAATGGAGTTAAAAATTGAGAACTACTTTTAAGTCATCTGACACAGATCAAAACCTAAAGGTGTAAATTGACACATTATTAACAGAATGAGGCAACCTTGAACTGGATCCTTAGTTCAAGGAGGTTTATTGTATTGTACCATATAATCTAAGTACACTGGTTTCCAGTTAATACTAGACCAACAAATAGTTTGCAAATACTTATAATCTGATAACCCTTATCGTGTAACAGATAGGACAGTTAGAAAAAGCATTTTTTTGCTTTGGAACCCAGTGCACCTGTGCCACAAGGAACGTACACAAACAAATGCACCATGTAGAAACCAAGACTACCCACATTTGGAAAGCAGCCAGGAGACTATCCAGTGTATTTAACGTATGCATCATCTTCAAAGAAAAATCACCTTATCTTTCCAGAAATGACTCGGCCAGAAAGAAAACTAGCCTAGAGCACCATAAACAGCATTTTCTATATTTCACCATTTTTCCAGGAACTGGGCTGGAATTTAGAGTTTTTATTCAACTGTTATAACCATAGTTTTCTGGTAAACCAAGTAGGGCTTGCTCCCATACGGAAGACACAAAATAATTATTACATCAGGAAAATGTGAATTCACATCTGGCTTGAGACCGGACAAATTAAATGCACAAGCCCCTTGCAGTAGGTATAGTTACTTTATTGACTACAAAATGCTTGAGACTATAACATAATGGAGAATGACGTGTGGAACAAAACGTGCAAAGCCAACTTACCAGAGGCAGATCAAAAGCAGCAAAGTCTCCACCAGGTTTATTTGCAACAAAAACCATACGTATATTGGACAAGTAACTTATGCCCTTTGCTTTGTCATGTCCTCTTTGAGCTCTGAGAGACAAAAGGAGTTAATTTTCGACCAGAAAAAAATCACTATTAATGTCAAAGGAAAATCAGGAATGAAATCAGTGTACAAGCATAGAATCTTCCTTAATTGTGGGATTACCGTCAAACAAGTACTATATATTAGCAATGCATTGAATTAAAACCAGTTGCAGGAAAGGATCATAAGTGCTCTGTAGCTATGGTCAAATGATAGGAATGAAGCCTTTAGAGTGAAGAATAGAGTGATTTGGCAGAAAGTAAGTTCCCAGATTTTAAATTATTCAGTGGATTTGTCGGCCCATCGTGTAA
>NC_092328.1:48869924-48872521 GCF_036785885.1 Coffea arabica
GTTTAGGGTTTAGGGTTTAGGGTTTAGGGTTTAGGGTTTAGGGTTTAGGGTTTAGGGTTTAGGGTTTAGGGTTTAGGGTTTAGGGTTTAGGGTTTAGGGTTTAGGGTTTAGGGTTTAGGGTTTAGGGTTTAGGGTTTAGGGTTTAGGGTTTAGGGTTTAGGGTTTAGGGTTTAGGGTTTAGGGTTTAGGGTTTAGGGTTTAGGGTTTAGGGTTTAGGGTTTAGGGTTTAGGGTTTAGGGTTTAGGGTTTAGGGTTTAGGGTTTAGGGTTTAGGGTTTAGGGTTTAGGGTTTAGGGTTTAGGGTTTAGGGTTTAGGGTTTAGGGTTTAGGGTTTAGGGTTTAGGGTTTAGGGTTTAGGGTTTAGGGTTTAGGGTTTAGGGTTTAGGGTTTAGGGTTTAGGGTTTAGGGTTTAGGGTTTAGGGTTTAGGGTTTAGGGTTTAGGGTTTAGGGTTTAGGGTTTAGGGTTTAGGGTTTAGGGTTTAGGGTTTAGGGTTTAGGGTTTAGGGTTTAGGGTTTAGGGTTTAGGGTTTAGGGTTTAGGGTTTAGGGTTTAGGGTTTAGGGTTTAGGGTTTAGGGTTTAGGGTTTAGGGTTTAGGGTTTAGGGTTTAGGGTTTAGGGTTTAGGGTTTAGGGTTTAGGGTTTAGGGTTTAGGGTTTAGGGTTTAGGGTTTAGGGTTTAGGGTTTAGGGTTTAGGGTTTAGGGTTTAGGGTTTAGGGTTTAGGGTTTAGGGTTTAGGGTTTAGGGTTTAGGGTTTAGGGTTTAGGGTTTAGGGTTTAGGGTTTAGGGTTTAGGGTTTAGGGTTTAGGGTTTAGGGTTTAGGGTTTAGGGTTTAGGGTTTAGGGTTTAGGGTTTAGGGTTTAGGGTTTAGGGTTTAGGGTTTAGGGTTTAGGGTTTAGGGTTTAGGGTTTAGGGTTTAGGGTTTAGGGTTTAGGGTTTAGGGTTTAGGGTTTAGGGTTTAGGGTTTAGGGTTTAGGGTTTAGGGTTTAGGGTTTAGGGTTTAGGGTTTAGGGTTTAGGGTTTAGGGTTTAGGGTTTAGGGTTTAGGGTTTAGGGTTTAGGGTTTAGGGTTTAGGGTTTAGGGTTTAGGGTTTAGGGTTTAGGGTTTAGGGTTTAGGGTTTAGGGTTTAGGGTTTAGGGTTTAGGGTTTAGGGTTTAGGGTTTAGGGTTTAGGGTTTAGGGTTTAGGGTTTAGGGTTTAGGGTTTAGGGTTTAGGGTTTAGGGTTTAGGGTTTAGGGTTTAGGGTTTAGGGTTTAGGGTTTAGGGTTTAGGGTTTAGGGTTTAGGGTTTAGGGTTTAGGGTTTAGGGTTTAGGGTTTAGGGTTTAGGGTTTAGGGTTTAGGGTTTAGGGTTTAGGGTTTAGGGTTTAGGGTTTAGGGTTTAGGGTTTAGGGTTTAGGGTTTAGGGTTTAGGGTTTAGGGTTTAGGGTTTAGGGTTTAGGGTTTAGGGTTTAGGGTTTAGGGTTTAGGGTTTAGGGTTTAGGGTTTAGGGTTTAGGGTTTAGGGTTTAGGGTTTAGGGTTTAGGGTTTAGGGTTTAGGGTTTAGGGTTTAGGGTTTAGGGTTTAGGGTTTAGGGTTTAGGGTTTAGGGTTTAGGGTTTAGGGTTTAGGGTTTAGGGTTTAGGGTTTAGGGTTTAGGGTTTAGGGTTTAGGGTTTAGGGTTTAGGGTTTAGGGTTTAGGGTTTAGGGTTTAGGGTTTAGGGTTTAGGGTTTAGGGTTTAGGGTTTAGGGTTTAGGGTTTAGGGTTTAGGGTTTAGGGTTTAGGGTTTAGGGTTTAGGGTTTAGGGTTTAGGGTTTAGGGTTTAGGGTTTAGGGTTTAGGGTTTAGGGTTTAGGGTTTAGGGTTTAGGGTTTAGGGTTTAGGGTTTAGGGTTTAGGGTTTAGGGTTTAGGGTTTAGGGTTTAGGGTTTAGGGTTTAGGGTTTAGGGTTTAGGGTTTAGGGTTTAGGGTTTAGGGTTTAGGGTTTAGGGTTTAGGGTTTAGGGTTTAGGGTTTAGGGTTTAGGGTTTAGGGTTTAGGGTTTAGGGTTTAGGGTTTAGGGTTTAGGGTTTAGGGTTTAGGGTTTAGGGTTTAGGGTTTAGGGTTTAGGGTTTAGGGTTTAGGGTTTAGGGTTTAGGGTTTAGGGTTTAGGGTTTAGGGTTTAGGGTTTAGGGTTTAGGGTTTAGGGTTTAGGGTTTAGGGTTTAGGGTTTAGGGTTTAGGGTTTAGGGTTTAGGGTTTAGGGTTTAGGGTTTAGGGTTTAGGGTTTAGGGTTTAGGGTTTAGGGTTTAGGGTTTAGGGTTTAGGGTTTAGGGTTTAGGGTTTAGGGTTTAGGGTTTAGGGTTTAGGGTTTAGGGTTTAGGGTTTAGGGTTTAGGGTTTAGGGTTTAGGGTTTAGGGTTTAGGGTTTAGGGTTTAGGGTTTAGGGTTTAGGGTTTAGGGTTTAGGGTTTAGGGTTTAGGGTTTAGGGTTTAGGGTTTAGGGTTTAGGGTTTAGGGTTTAGGGTTTAGGGTTTAGGGTTTAGGGTTTAGGGTTTAGGGTTTAGGGTTTAGGGTTTAGGGTTTAGGGTTTAGGGTTTAGGGTTTAGGGTTTAGGGTTTAGGGTTTAGGGTTTAGGGTTTAGGGTTTAGG